>NC_036869.1:8095214-8102435 GCF_002910315.2 Salvelinus sp. IW2-2015
TTTTGCTAGGGCTGGCCATGCTTTCCACCGGCTGCCCCCCCCCCCCCACCCCGCTCTCTCCTTCACCCAAATCCAGATGTTCTGAAAGAGCTTCAAAATCTGGACCCCTACAAATCAGCTCGGCTAGACAATCTTGTCCCTCTTTCTAAAATTATCCACCGCAATTGTTGCAACCCCTATTACTAGCCTGTTCAACCTCTCTTTCGTATCGTCTAGATCCCTAAAGATTGGAAAGCTGCTGCGGTCATCCTCTCTTCAAAGGGGGAGACACTCTAGACCAAACTGTTATAGACCTATATCCATCTGCCCTGCCTTTCTAAGTTCTGAAAGCCAAGTTAACAAACAGATCACAGACCATTTCGAATCTCACCATACCTTCTCCGCTATGCAATCTGGTTTCTGAGCTTGTCATGGATGCACCTCAGCCACGCTCAAGTCCTAAACGATATCAGAACCGCAATCGATAAAAGACAGTACTGTGCAGCCGTCTCATCGACCTGGCCAAGGCTTTCGACTCTGTCAATCACTACATTTCTTATCGGCATGCTTATTGAAATTCTCGATTATCGTGGATTTATCGGTGGTGAGTGTTTCCTAGCCTCAGTGCAGTGGGCAGCTGGGAGGAGGTACTCTTATTCTCCATGGACTTTACAGTGTCCCAAAACGTTTTGGAATTTGTGCTACAGGATACAAATTTCTGTTTGAAAAAGCTAGCCTTTGCTTTCCTAACTGACTGTGTATATTGGTTCCTAACTTCCCTGAAAATGTTGCATATTGTGGGGGCTATTCGATGCTAATGCATAATGCCACAGGATGTTTTCGTGCTGGTCAAGGGCAGTCAAGTCTGGGGTGAACCAAGGGCTATATCTGTTCTTAGTTCTACATTTTTTGAATGGGGCATGCTTATTTAAGATGGTGAGGAAAGCACTTTTAAAGAATAACCAGGCATCCTCTACTGACGGGATGAGGTCAATATCATTCCAGGATACCCAGGCCAGGTCGATTAGAAAGGCCTGCTCGCTGAAGTGTTTTACGGAGCGTTTGACCGCGGACCCATTACGGACGCGGGCAATGAGGCAGTGATCGCTGAGATCCTGGTTGAAGACCGCAGAGGTGTATTTAGAGGGCAAGTTGGTCAGGATGATATCTATGAGGGTGCCCGTGTTTACGGATTTGGGGTTTTACCTGGTAGGTTCCTTGATAACTTGTGTGAGATTGAGGGCATCTAGCTTAGATTGTAGGATGGCTGGGGTGTTAAGCATATCCCAGTTTAGGTCACCTAACAGTACGAACTCGTGTGACTGTCTGTCTGGTGGAGAATATAATAATAATATGGAGTTACATAGCCTAACACAGAGCAGACAGCATCATGGTAGATATCCTCTGATTATCTGTGTACTCTCCAAAAAAGCCTAGACAATAACTCGGAGAGCTGCCACAAGTCTCCAGGTCTCAGGCAAGGTTACAGAACCACCACTGTTACACCTACAATGCAAGTCTTGCGTGTCTTCTGAGGGAGAATCCCTCCTTTCTGGTTCCTCTTTAGTCAGACCACACTGGACTTGTCCATAGCGCTCTATGTACTCTAGAAATAGGACAGGTAGACAGACACAAAGTCAATGGTCACAGATATGAATGGATTAACAGTAATTAATTACACTCCATTGAGCATGCTTTCTAGGGCAGGAACAAGGAGTAGGCTTATTCTGGTTCCAAAGAACCATCCCTTAAACAGCAGAGTGCATAGAAAACAGCAGAGTGTATAGAAAATACATACAATCTCTAATCTCCATACCTTTGCTCTCCAGGTAGCCCCGTGGTCTGTCCTTGCCACAGCAGCGTCACTGGGGATTTCAGGTTAGGCTGCAGTGCACAGAGAGAGGCTGGACTTCACACTTGGAAACACAGCCTGGGTCCAACGCCTGACAGGTAACCTCTTTGGAAGCTAGAAACCAAACAAATACAGTGACTGTCAGTCAAATCATCAAGTGCAAAACTTCAAATATAGTGTACTGTACAGTCCACAAGTCAATGACGCTAATACATTTGCATAGACTATGGTTCTATGTGACACATATTACGGGGGTTGTATTGGATGATGTACAGTGAAGATGCAATATGCATACGCAGTACACAAGGTACTGGTCAGGTACTGGTATGTAGATCACTATGTTGCAAGCGAAAGCTGTAACTTCGCTAGCTTTAACTGGCCAGTGTTTATTAACCGACGGTAACGTTAGCTCGGTCACTGTTTCGTGATCTGATAATCTGTGTAACGTATGTGTAGAGCGGAAGTCCTAGCTTTCGCTTATCTGACACACTATAGAAAATAATTGTCAAATATCTTATTCTGCCGAAAAATCTGTAAAAGTAAAGGATACACACGGCATAAAATCCTTCCAACGCCTGGTATGGACGCTGCCATTTTGCCTTTCACAACTGAGGGTGGAAAGGTTACAGGTGAAAGACCAAGTAGCACATTATTTATCGTTGTGATTGGCCAAAGACTCTCCTTTTGTACTTCAATTCATTTATTTTATGAATTTTAGTTAATTATTAATTGTATCATTTTAAATTAAACGCAAGGTTTTGATTATGTCCGCTTGTGTGGCAGGCTACCCGATTTGCATCGCAGCCATTTTGTAGAAATATTATAATCGAAATTATTCCCAAATGTGATATTATAACTCAATACAATAACAATATTTTGTGAGTTACCACTGATACTCATTCAACTTTGTTTAGATAAGCAACAATAGACTTGGGACGTGAGGTAAATTGAAAAGAGAATGTACAAAACGTGCAGCGTATTCTTTATGTCCTGATGGACAATAAAGGCACAGATAGAAAACTATTTAATTAATGAAGGTGTTCTACAACAGCGCGTCACCAAAAACTCAATGTTGTTACCATGAAAATCCCAGAAAATGCATGCTGGAAAACGTCACAGGGTATAAATAACAAGCCCCTCCCCTTATAGTTCATTCCTGGATTTGTTCTGAGGTGAGTAACGTCGAAAGAAATGCTGCTAGTTTTTGAATAAAAACGACTGCGCAATTATTTATTTTAACCATAATCAGAAAGCTATATTAAGATGCAGGCGTGTATGAATACACGAAGAAAATAAGTGAAAATCTTAAATGTGTTTTTCGCTTTGTGTGCTCTTTTTTTCAGGTATTTTGTCTCTGAAGAGTGGCCGTCGAGGAATTTGAACACCTAATAAAACGTTTTCTTCAATTAATTGACATTTCATTACTAGTTTTGCCTCCAGTTTGTTCGTCGGAATAGCTATATTTTAGCTGCCACAACCCCGCCCAAACATTGTCAGTAGAATGGCCTGTACTGAAGAGCTCAGTGACTTTCAACGTGGCACCGTCATAGGATGCCACCTTTCCAACAAGTCAGTAAGTCAAATTTCTGCTCAGCTAGAACTGCCCAGGTCAACTGTGAGTGCTGTTATTGTGGAGTGGAAACGTCTAGGAGCAACAACGGCTGAGCCTCGAAGTGGTAAGCCACACAAGCTCACAGAACGGGACCGGCGAGTGTTGTAGCGTGAAGAAATTGTCTGTTCTCTGTTGCAACACACTACTGAGTTCCAAACTGCCTATGAACGCAACGTCAGCACAAATGTTTGTTGGGAGCTTAATGAAATGGGTTTCCATGGCCAAACAGCCGCACACAAGCCTAAAATCACCATGCTCAATGCCAAGCGTCGGCTGGAATGGTGTAAAGCCAGATAGACGGGGACTTCAAGGACTACAAACGGGAGGTCCTGGAATCACTGGGGGAGACCCTGGTCCACAAGGTCAATGAGTGACCTACCTACTGTAGAAACAGGGCTCTATTGGCACTCTGTTCCCTGTATTGCACCATTTTCCACCAGAGCACTATGGGCCCTGGTCAAATACTGCACTATGTAGGGAATAGGGTGCCATTTTGAACAGACCCCAGGAGGAAATAGAAATGTAATGCAAAATAACCTACCACTGAAGCTGGCCATGTCATCAGTTCAGTGCTGGAGTGCATCTCGATAGTCTAAAGTGGCTTTGTTTCCTTGTCTCTCCTGATTGTACACCACTTATTTGAATAAGCATCATGGCTGAAGTCTCCCAAATCAGTTTATTCAAAGAAAGGTGTGGCAAGGAAGCCATGTTAAGAGTATTGAGAATACACCCCTGGTGTACTGCAGTATCCTCTCCGCCTATGATATGCATACATTTTCTTTAGTCYAATTTGCCACCTTGCCCCCCTCCAMACAACTGTATATCTGAAAAGATAGGGTGTGTTTTGGAATTCAGAATTTGACTGGACAAGTKGGCATGTCTCACCCAGGTGACAATGGGACAGAAAGAGCAATATGCTGAAGTATTTCTATTATAGAGGAAATGGCAATACATTACCACTGGATTCACACATGTAGAAACCAAGCTCTTATTAACTGGGAATAAACATGTTGACACCTGTATGATCAAGTATTTACTACAGACAAAAAGGCAATTAAATAAATGGATTTTGCATCTTATCCGGCTACCCGGATAAAGCACTAAATAAACTTCAGTTAGTGCTAATACGGCTGCTAGAATCCTGACTAGAACCAGAAATTTGATCATATTACTCAGTGCTAGCTTCCCTACACTGGCTTCCTGTTAAGGCAAGGGATGATTTCAAGGTTTTACTGTTAACCTATAAAGCGTTACATGGGCTTGCTCCTACCTATCTTTCCGAGTTGGTCCTGCCGTATACACTACACGTACGCTACGGTCACAAGACGCAGGCCTCCTAATTGTCCCTAGAATTTCTAAGCAAACAGCTGGAGGCAGGGCTTTCTCCTATAGATCTCAATTTTTATGGAACGGTCTGCCTACCCATGTGGAGACGACGACTCGGTCTCAACCTTTAAGTCTTTACTGAGACTTATCTCTTCAGTAGGTCATTTGATTGAGTGTAGTCTGGCCCAGGAGTGTGAAGGTGAACGGAAAGGCTCTGGAGCAACGAACCGCCCTTGCTGTCTCTGCCTGGCCGGTCCCCTCTCTCACTGGGATTCTCTGCTCTAACCCTATTACAGGGGCTGAGTCACTGGCTTACTGGTGCTCTTTCATGCCGTCCCTAGGAGGGGTGCGTCACTTGAGTGGGTTGAGTTACTGACGTGATCTTCCTCTCTGGGTTGGCCCCCCCCTTGGTTTGTGCTGTGGTGGAGATCTTTGTGGGCTATACTCGGCCTTGTCTCAGGATTGTAAGTTGGTGGTTGAAGATATCCCTCTAGTGGTGCGGGGGCTGTGCTTTGGCAAAGTGGGTGGGGTTATATCCTTCCTGTTTGGCCTGTCCGGGGTATCATCGGATGGGGCCACGTGTCTCCTGACCCCTCCTGTCTCAGCCTCCAGTTTTTATGCTGCAGTAGTTTATGTGTCGGGGGGCTAGGGTCAGTTGGTTTATTCTGGAGTACTTCTCCTATCTTATCCAGTGTCCTGTGTGAATTTAAGTATGCTCTCTCTAATTCTCTCCTTCTCTCTTTCTTTCTCTCTCTCGGAGAACCTGAGCCTAGGACCATACGTCAGGACTACCGGGCATGATGACTCCTTGCTGTCCCCAGTCCAGCTGGCCTTGCTGCTGTTCCAGTTTCAACTGTTCTGCCTGCGGTTATGGAACCCCTACCTGTCCCAGACCTGCTGCTTTCAACTCTTAATGATCGGCTATGAAAAGCCAACTGACATTTATTCCTGATTATTATTTGACCATGCTTGTCATTTATGAACATTTTGAAAATCTTGGCTCTCTCTAATTCTCTCCTTCTTTCTCTCTCTCGGAGGACCTGAGCCCTAGGACCATACGTCAGGACTACCGGGCATGATGACTCTCTTGCTGTCCCCAGTCCACCTGGCCTTGCTGCTATTCCAGTTTCACCTGTTCTGCCTGCGGTTATGGAACCCCTACCTGTTCCAGACCTGCTGTTTTCAACTCTTATGATCGGCTATGAAAAGCCAACTGACATTTATTCCTGATTATTATTTGACCATGCTTGTCACTTATGAACATTTTGAACATTTGGCCATGTTCTGTTATAATCTCCACCCGGCACAGCCAGAAGAGGACTGGCCACCCCTCATAGCCTGGTTCCTCTCTAGGTTTCTACCTAGGTTTTGGCCTTTCTAGGGTGTTTTTCCTAGCCACCGTGCTTCTACACCTGCATTGCTTGCTGTTTGGGGTTTTAGGCTGGTTTCTGTACAGCACTTTGAGATATTAGCTGATGTACGAAGGGCTATATAAAATAAACTTGATTTGGTCACCACCTGCAGAACCACTCCTTTATTGGGGGTGTCTTGCTAATTGCCTATAATTTCCACCTTTTGTCTATTCCATTTGCACAACAGCATGTGAAATTTATTGTCAATCAGTGTTGCTTCCTAAGTGGACAGTTTGATTTCACAGAAGTGTGATTGACTTGGAGTTCATTGTGTTGTTTAAGTGTTCCCTTTATTTTTTTGAGCAGTGTAGAATATTGTGTTGTTTTATTTGTTTGTTTTCCTGGCAACATACAGCTTTTTTTATTGCTTTTGGGAGTTGTGGAGGGTAGCAGTTGCAATTTTGATAAAACATCACTGATTCATTCCAGCCTCTTCTCACAGGCTACAACTTAAAATCAAATTTTCTCACATGCTTCGCAGACAATAGGTAGACTAACAGTGACATGCTTACTTATGGGCCCCTTCCCAACAACGCATAAAAAACATAAAAAATAACAAGGAATAAATGTGAGTAACAAAAGCTTTGCTATATCCCCGGGTACCAGTACCGAGTCAATATGCAGAGGTACAAGGTAATTGAAGTAGATATTTTTATTTGACCTTTAATTAGGCAAGTCAGTTAGGAACAAATGTTTATTTACAATGACAGCCTACCCCGACAAACCCTAACCACGCTGGACCAATTGTGCATAGCCCTATGGGACTCCCAATCACGGCTGGTTGTGATACAGCTTGGAATCGAACCAGGGTCTGTAGTGACACCTCTAGCACTGAGATGCTGTGCCACTTGGGAGCCGGAGATATGTGTGTATTTAAAAATATATATCGGTAAAGTGACTAGGCAACAGGATGACTGATAAGTGAATTATCAGCTCATGTACAGTATTGATGGTTCATTTAGTAATATGGACCATCGATGAGATAAATCTGTCTAATCTGTTCATTTGTATTCAGAGACAAGTTGTACAATAAAGACTTG
>NC_036869.1:8104537-8143068 GCF_002910315.2 Salvelinus sp. IW2-2015
GTCAATAGCCTTGGTTTCTCAAATGACTGCCTCGCCTGGTTCACCAACTACTTCTCAGACAGAGTTCAGTGTGTCAAATCGGAGGGCCTGTTGTCCGGACCTCTGGAAGTCTCTATGGGTGCCACAGGGTCAATTCTCGGGCCGACTCTTTTCTCTGTATATATCATTGATGTCGCTCACCAGAAGGTGACTCTCTGATCCACCTCTACGCAGACGACACCATTCTGTATACATCTGGCCCTTCTTTGGACACTGTGTTAACAAACCTCCAAACAAGCTTCAATGCCATACCACACTCCTTCCGTGCCTCCAACTGCTCTTAAATGCAAGTCAAACTAAATGCATGCTCTTTAACCGATCGCTGCCCGCACCCGCCTTCCTGTCAAGCATCACTACTCTGCAGGTTCTGACTTAGAATATGTGGACAACTAAAAATACCTAGGTGTCTGGTTAGACTGTAAACTCTCTTACCAGACTCACATTAAGCATCTCCAATCCAAAATTAAATCTAGAATCGGCTTCCTATTTCACAACAGAGTATCCTTCACTCATGCTCCAAACATACCCTAGTAAAACTGACTATCCTACCGATCCTTGACTTCGGCGATGTCATTTACAAAATAGCCTCCAGCGCTCTACTCAGCAAATTGGATGTAGTCTATCACAGTGCCATCCGTTTTGTCACCAAAGCCCATATACTAACCACCACTGCGACCTGTATTCTCTCGTTGGCTGGCCCTCGCTTCATATTCCGCCAAACCCACTGGCTCCAGGTCATCTATAAGTCTTGCTAGGTAAAGCCCCGCCTTATCTCAGCCTTCTGGTCACCATAGCAACACCCACCGTACCACGTGCTCCAGCAGGTATATTTCACTGGTCATCCCAAAGCCAACTCCTCCTTTGGCCACTTTTCCTTCCAGTTCTCTGCAGCCAATGACTGGAACGAATTGCAAAAATCACTGAAGCTGGAGTCTTATATCTCCCTCACTAACTTTAAGCATCAGCTGTCAGAGCAGCTACCTGATCATTTTGAGTCTGCCGATAAGAATGCAGTGATTGACAGAGTTGAAAGCCTTGGCCAGGTCGATGAAGACGGCTGCACAGTACTGTCTTTTATCGATGGCAGTTATGATATCGTTTAGGACCTTGAGCGTGGCTAAGGTGCACCCATGACCAGCTCGGAAACCAGATTGCATAGCGGAGAAGGTACGGTGGGAGTCGAAATGGTCGCTGATCTGTTAACTTTCGAAGACTTTAGAAAGGCAGGGTAGGATAGATATGTCTGTACTGCTCCAGCATTCTGCTCCTTAGTCACAGAGGCTGAACTTACCCTGGTCTCTAGCAACGCCAATCGCCTGATTGAGTTACTTTTTCTGTTTCTGACACTCCTGGATAAAAATGTAGAATAACAATATAAATGTGGCACTTCGGTTACCTCAAACCTCGCAAAAAGTGTTGGTTTTGAACCAGATGTTACTTTATGCAGAAAGGTTTTCATCACTTAAACACCTATTGGCAGCCTCTCAGATTCCTGGCTGTGTCAACTGTGTAAATTCATCATTCATCAAATCAAAGACAACTTATTTCGATGAAACCAGAAAGCATTTTTCTTATTTTTTTTTACCTTTATTTAACTAGGCAAGTCAGTGAAGAACAAATTCTTATTTTCAAGGAACAGTGGGAACAGTAGGAACAGTGGGTTAACTGACTTGTTCAGAGGCAGAACGACAAGATTTTACCTTGTCAGCTCGGGGATTTGATCTTGCAACCTTTCGGTTATAAGTCCAACGCTCTAACCACTAGGCTACCTGCCGCCAAAATGTAGATATCACCTGCTGAAATAAGCATGGTTGATTCAGATTCATTCATAGAATTGTTTTCGCATTACATAAATTGAACACATACATTGCCTTCGGAAAGCATTCAGACCCCTCAACTTTTTCCAAATGGTTTTCAGGGGTTAATAACACTGATACCTAAGCCTAAAAAATAAGTGCTGCTCATCTATAACTGGCGTCCAATTTGTCTTCTTAATAATGACTATAAGATATTAGCCATACTACTTGCAAAAACWATTAAAGAAGTCCTGGATGCAGTCATTGATGAAACACAGTCTGGCTTCATGAGGAACAGACATATATCTAACAATGTCAGACTATTATTAGAAATACTTGACTACTCAGACCTAATAACTGAGGATAGCTTCATATTATTTTTAGATTTTTATAAAGCATTTGACACAGTAGAGCATCAGTTTCTCTTCCACTCCCTTGAGAGACTTGGCTTTGGGGATTTTTTTCTGTAAGGCTATTAAAGACTCTCTATGCAAATGGTAACAGCTCTATCAAATTGAAATATGGCACCTCACCTAGATTTGAGTTAAAGAGAGGAATTAGGCAAGTTTGTCCTATCTCCCCATACTTGTTTTTATTAATCACCCAACTTCTTTAAATAATAGTCCTGTACAAGGTATTTCCATAGCTGGTAAAGAAATTATTATAAGCCAGCTGGCTAATGATACTACACTTTTTCTGAAAGACGCCAACCAAATTCCCATATCGATCAATGTGATACAATCCTTTTCCAAAGCATCTGGTCTATATCTTAACATTAATAAATGTGAACTCATAGCTGTCAAACATTGTGTGACACCTTCATATTATGGTATTCCAGTAAAAGAAGAACTTACATATTTAGGCATAACCATTACAAAGGATCAGAAGTCTGGAGGCTTACTAAATTTTAACCCTCTTATTAAAAATACCCAGAAGAAGCTAAATAAATGGCTACAGAGGGACTTATCTTTAAAAGGTAGAGTCCTAATAACCAAGGCCGAAGGTATCTCTAGACTAACAAATGGCGCTCTATCTTTATATCTTGACAGTAAAATAAGCAAGGAGATAGACCAGATGCTTTTCAACTTTCTTTGGAGAAACCGTACCCATTACATTAGGAAAACTGTTGTAATGAACACTTATGAGAATGGTGGACTGAATTTTCTGGACTTTACTACTTTAAATAATACTTTTAAGATCAATTGGATAAAACAATTACTAAAAAGACCCACTTCTATCTGGAATTTTATTCCTCATCATGTCTTCTCTACTTTTGGTGGCCTTAACTTCATGTTGTTTTGCAATTATAATATTGACAAAATTCCAGTGAAACTTTCTGCTTTTCATCAGCAGGTTTTCTTGTCATGGTCCTTAATTTATCAACACAATTTTTCTCCACACAGATATTATATATGGAATAATCGGGATATATTGTGTAAAAATACTTCTTTGTTTTTAGAATATTGGTTCCAAAATAATATCCAAGCCAACTGGTAAATGCAGAGGGTCTTTTACTCAGTTATAAGGAATTCTTATCACTTTACAAGGTCCCTGTAACACCTAAAGATTTTGCAATTGTTTTAGACGACATTCCCTCAGGTGTTGCTCTGTTATTCAGGAACGTGTCAAGACCTGACCCCCAGAGCCTACCTTCTATTGACCCTGTTGACTCATCAGTAGGAAAGATTTGTTTCTCTTTTGGTCCATTCAACAACAGAGCGATTTGCAACCTTGTTTCAGCAGGATCTATCTATACCTATGTCTATATCTTATGTCATGCCTTATTGGAATGGATTTATTGATAATATCTTTTGGAAAAAAGTTTGGATGTTGCCACACACATACCTACTTGTTAACAAAATTAAGGAAGTTTCCTTTAAAATTATTCATACATATTATCCTGCCAACCACTATATGAAGAAGTTTAAGGAAAACATCAACTCAAATTGCTCCTTTTGTAATGACCACCCAGANACCAAATTCCCATATCGATCAATGTGATACAATCCTTTTCCAAAGCATCTGGTCTATATCTTAACATTAATAAATGTGAACTCATAGCTGTCAAACATTGTGTGACACCTTCATATTATGGTATTCCAGTAAAAGAAGAACTTACATATTTAGGCATAACCATTACAAAGGATCAGAAGTCTGGAGGCTTACTAAATTTTAACCCTCTTATTAAAAATACCCAGAAGAAGCTAAATAAATGGCTACAGAGGGACTTATCTTTAAAAGGTAGAGTCCTAATAACCAAGGCCGAAGGTATCTCTAGACTAACAAATGGCGCTCTATCTTTATATCTTGACAGTAAAATAAGCAAGGAGATAGACCAGATGCTTTTCAACTTTCTTTGGAGAAACCGTACCCATTACATTAGGAAAACTGTTGTAATGAACACTTATGAGAATGGTGGACTGAATTTTCTGGACTTTACTACTTTAAATAATACTTTTAAGATCAATTGGATAAAACAATTACTAAAAAGACCCACTTCTATCTGGAATTTTATTCCTCATCATGTCTTCTCTACTTTTGGTGGCCTTAACTTCATGTTGTTTTGCAATTATAATATTGACAAAATTCCAGTGAAACTTTCTGCTTTTCATCAGCAGGTTTTCTTGTCATGGTCCTTAATTTATCAACACAATTTTTCTCCACACAGATATTATATATGGAATAATCGGGATATATTGTGTAAAAATACTTCTTTGTTTTTAGAATATTGGTTCCAAAATAATATCCAAGCCAACTGGTAAATGCAGAGGGTCTTTTACTCAGTTATAAGGAATTCTTATCACTTTACAAGGTCCCTGTAACACCTAAAGATTTTGCAATTGTTTTAGACGACATTCCCTCAGGTGTTGCTCTGTTATTCAGGAACGTGTCAAGACCTGACCCCCAGAGCCTACCTTCTATTGACCCTGTTGACTCATCAGTAGGAAAGATTTGTTTCTCTTTTGGTCCATTCAACAACAGAGCGATTTGCAACCTTGTTTCAGCAGGATCTATCTATACCTATGTCTATATCTTATGTCATGCCTTATTGGAATGGATTTATTGATAATATCTTTTGGAAAAAAGTTTGGATGTTGCCACACACATACCTACTTGTTAACAAAATTAAGGAAGTTTCCTTTAAAATTATTCATACATATTATCCTGCCAACCACTATATGAAGAAGTTTAAGGAAAACATCAACTCAAATTGCTCCTTTTGTAATGACCACCCAGAAACAGTGTTGCATCTTTTTTGGCATTGTATTCATGTAAGAAAACTGTGGCAAGACATCAGTAGATTTATAATTGAACACATTTATGAAGATTTTACACTATTGTGGAGAGATGTACTGCTTGGATTCTTTACATACAATAGAAATAAGCTGAAACATTTTTAGGTAATTCATTTCATTATTCTTTTGGCCAAATTTCATATACACAAATGTACATTTACAAACAAAAAAAACTAATTTTCTTACCCTACAAAAAGAAATCGAACTGTATTTTAAGACAGTTAAATACTCTACTAACAAAAAAGCTGTTAAGGTCCTTGTGTAATTGTAATGTGATATTGTACCCCCTAGCTCGATTGTCCATTGTATATAATCTATATATACTTTGTTCCCTCATGTACTTTCTGTATTGATTTGTTGTTAATAAAATATATATATATAAAAGATATTTTAAAAAGTACCGTTATGTATTTAGCTATGTTGCTAGCTAGCTAGCTCTGTAACTTCGCTAGCTGTAGCTGGCTAGTGTTTATTAGCCGACGGTAACACGTTACTTTAGCTCGGTCACTGTTTCGTGATGTATGTGTGCAGCAGACGTCCAAGCTTTTGCTTATCTGACGTACTATAGACAATAATTGTCAAATACCAGATTCTGCCGAATATTCTGTGAAGTAAAGCGGATACACGGCATAAAATCCTTCCAATACTTGGTATGGACGCTGCCATTTTGCCTTTCACAACTGAGGGTTGAGAGGTTACAGGTGAAAGGGCAATTAGCACATTTATTTTTGTGCATGGTCAAAGACTTTGAAATTTGGACTCCAATTCATTTATTTTATGAATTTTAGTTAATTATTCATTTAATCATTTTAAATTAAACGGCAAGGTGTTGATAGTGTCCGAGGGTGTGGCAGGCAGCATGCTCGAGTGCATCGCAGCCATTTTGTACAAATATTACATTCGAATTTATACCCAAATGTGATATTGTAACTTAATACAAGCACCATATTTTGTGAGTTAGCACTGGTACTCATTACAATTTGTTTAGATAAGCAACAATAGACGTGGGATGTGAGGTAAAATGAAAAAGGAATGTACAAAACGTGCAGCGCCATCTTTCTATCCTTGAAGGCACATATAGAAAACACTGATGAAGGTCGTTCTACAACAGCGCGTCACCAAAACTCCATTTTGTTACCATGAAAAACCCAGAAAGTGCATGCGCGAAAACGCGTATGACGTCAAAAACGTCACCGGGTATAAATACCAAGCCCCTCCCCTTCCAGTTTATTCCTGGATTTGTTCTGAGGTGAGTAACGTCGAAAGAAATACTGCTAGTTTTGGAACAAAAACGACTGCGCAATTATTTATTTTAATCATAATCCATCAAAGCTATTTTAAGATTAAGTTGTGTATGAACACACGAAGAAAACAAGTGAATGTATCTTAAATGTATTTTTCGTTTTGTTTGCTCTTTTTTTTCCTTCAGGTATTTTGTCTGAAGAGTGGCTGTCGAGGACTTTGAACATTTATTCCAAAAAAAACATTTTTTTTCTTCAAGTAATGGACATTTGATTACTATTTTTGCCTCCAGTTTGTTCCAGAAGGAAAAGCTAGTTTTTAGCTGCCACAACCCCGCCCATAAACCAGTTTGTTCCAGCCATAGATTGTTAACGTTATAAAAACATGACGGTTAACGATATAAAACTGATGTAACAAGAGATCTGTTGCTGTAAAGCACAATATACAGTAGAAATATAGCTACTCGAGACGCTGAAGTATTTATAGTAAGTGTTTATTTTCAAAGCAATCTGAACCTAAATTCACGAAATTACTCATTGTTTAGTCGTAGATTTAGGATAATGTCAAGTGTGCTAGTTTGTCTCCGTACGTGGTCAGCTAGCTTTTTGCAATTCAAATGCAGCGAACGCTAACGATAGTTTATGAGCTCACACAGGAAAGTGCAGAGTGGAAACGCTCAGTTTCTTTGTGTGTGAGACTGATACAAATAAACTAACACATGTTTTAAGTTAATCATAAGCAATCTACTCATAAAGATTGCCGTAGGAAATATTTTTTGCTTATGAATCTGGATGTTTTTTTTGTCTACTAAATAGGGGAGAGATCCTTGGAATTTACACCAACCGCAATCTATACATAAAGATTGCTTAGATTGAAGATTACGGACTTCACTGGAAAAAATCATCCATTTGGTAGTTTGCGATACTTGACGTTGTGTCGTCGATATAGTTAGAGCAGGAAATACATTCCCCAGGTGTACGATATGTATACGGCAATCTGAGGATAAAGATTGCCTTATTGAAATGCGCAAGGGAGGGAAACGTCCATTCGAAATATTACAAAAGGCAGACCGGTGTTGTCGGAATTACATCAAAATGGCGGGCTTGTTGTCGTTTTGTCCTTCCAGAACATGCAGCAATAATGGCTACTGTGTTTAAATGGAGCGACAGTCATGTGTTGGCTTCCCAGAATAGCGGAACGACTTTCTTCTCGCGGTGTCCTTATCGCATGTGTAGCCGTTACAGCTAGATACCTTCTCGTTGTTTTTTGTTAATTGTAAATGATTCTCCGGCCGTGCAAATGTGATAGTATGCTAGCTGTGTTGTGGCCGGGTTAGCTGGCATACATTGTTCTTTATGTTCTCGAGGCTGTTGCAGCCACGAAGCAGTTAACAAAAGAGGGCAGGGCCTAGATATATTTTCGGTGTATCGCGGGTTAGTTTTTCCCTTTTAACGGCGAACTACCCTAGCCTGAACTCGGTCATTGATTGGGATCTTTATTCTAGTGGTATGGTAGGGCGTGCATTGCAATGACATGCCATTTGTCATAAAGGGCTACCGGTTGCGTGATATTTAATTATTTAACCATCATTAACATGGTGCGTTTGTAAGGCATATACAGTTTCAGTAATTTGATTATCTACATGCTTTCCCTCAATTATTTTCTATTTGTGACTAGTAATTTATTTTTGGAATATCTGCTTGGTGTAGGCTACAAACAGCAGTAACATTAGCCCCATAGGACAAAAGTGTTTTTTATTTTATATAATGATTGTTGACCAGGGTTAAAACTAATATGTCAACAAAAAATTGCTTGTTATTGGCAGGGGTTTGAGCAAGTGTGACAAGTATTTGTTACATTGTAGCTAAATGATAACATGTGATACCCTTTTCAACTGCATTGCTATATATTTGAGTAAATACAGCAAAGCAATTGTGTGTGTGTGTATGAATATTAATTTACTTGACTTTCCCCCCCATTTAATTATTCTTTACTAGGCTGTCTTATCAATAACTTAATTCTATTGACTGTGTGTAACAGTTGTGACATTTTCAGGAGTTGTGTGTTATGTCCCGTGTTGTGGAGTTCTGAGACTATATAAAACTTCTACTACAACAGTTAAACGGGTAAGACCAAACTGATTTCCTCACATGACATTTCAAAATGAAATACTATCCAAGCAATACTTGGTTACAGTAATTCAAAGTATATGATAATGAACATAGTCATAACCATATTATAATGACTTTTAAAATATTAACATGATAAGGGTTCAGTTATGCACTGAACAATGAGAAAAATGCATGCAGAAGTCCCACCCCTACTGTTAGTGTTATGATTTACGCATAGATTGGGTTTGAGCAAGGCTAAGCAAAAATTCTAATTATATTTTACTGCAATGGTTTAATAGGTTAGTGGAGATTTGACTTAGTTTTATACGTAAAGGTTCCAGCCGTAGTCGCTGGATCCTCAACTGAGGTCGGTCTACTAGTGTTCTCTTTTTTTTATGGCACAGTAATATGGCGTCAGTATTTTCCGTTAACTATTGTTCTTGTTTTAACCACCCACTTGTACTTGAGCCAATCTCCTGCTCAGCTTAAGTATACATTTCAAATATATTCGTAGCCAAATTAAATTACTTTCGTTTGGTGAATGACTTAAAAAAAAATTATATATATATATTTTGTATAAATTTGCTTTGATACATGTATTCATTAATTAGTACTTTGAAATTTGTGGATTTCTTTTGTCTACATTTGCATGGAGGTGTAGTGCTTGTACATTTGATACAATTTGTAATTCCTTGTACTAAGCTATAGGTGGCAGTAAATGCTAAAACGTTCATCCACTGCTCCATGGGGGGGATCATTGAACCAAGGGGATTGTCCTTGACAATGCTTCAGATTAAATATTCCCTTTATTTTAATGTTAATCATAGGCAATTAACATACTGGCTCCACAATAGTCCTATACACTTTGAGGGATGTATGTGTGAGGTCAACCACTTACAAAACCAATACTTACAATATCAATTCAAATAACTTCAATATTACTTTCAAAATAATTATTTATACTTACAAACACACACAAAAATAGTTAAATATGTTCCTTAGATAACTGAAATTAATAGTACTATGCATTTGTCTTAGAATAGGCTTCTTCTGTGCTCTGTTCAACCAACTATTCCTTGGAGTTCCTGTGCTACCTGAGACTACTGGTAATATGACTGCACCCTTCTCTATCAGTGAAGGAGCTGGTCAGTCATTCCAACCACCAGTTCAGTGCACCGCAAGCCTGAAACTGAATACCTGTAGCCTTTCAGTTTGAGGGCCTTCCTTGTGTGTGTGTGCCTCAGTGTTTAGCTTCCAATATGTGTCTTATTAGTAGAGGGGAAAGCTACTCATGGTATTTTCCACCCACACACACACACRACGTAGACTGTAGCATCCTCCTCTGTTACCAGAACAGCATCAGTAAAGTATTCTAGCTTCTACAGCTCTCGTCACCGTTGACATTCAATAGGTTATTTTTCTGAGACTAGAACAGTACAAATGGCAGGTTGAGAAGGCTGCTCCTCAGCCCAATGACTCATTTCCCCATCCACTAGGTTTACTGGTTGTTTGCTCATATCCAATCCTAATCACTCATCTGTTTTTTATTTGCACTTACCATGAACTTGTTTATGTTGTTCATATTATGAAGGCAATCATGAGTGGAAGGTTTTGTTGAAACTTCTTTTGTAATGTTTTAATAATCTGAATAAAGCATAGCTACTTGAATGTATTGCGCTGCCCTTGGGGGAACTCCACATGAACCTATTCTAAACTACAGCCCAACCTGTCATTTTCTCATCATGTGTTGTGTTGAACTGACTCCTTGCATATTTTCTCTCTGTTGAATTACTGACAAAGAAAATGAACTAGCAGCATGACCTATAAGCAGTCTTTGTATTAGGCTCTACCCTGCTGTCTTAGGGGAATCCTCCTGGAGCTACTGGGAGAACAGGGACAGTAGGCTCTGTCAGGCATTACCTCTTCTCCCTCAGCTATGAGAAGAACCCCACAGAACAGGCCAATCCATCCCTCCGGTGAAAATCAAATGCAAATAATTTTTTAAAGATTGAGGCAACACATCAGTCGTGGTGTTCACTGGTACATAATTTGGAATGCGAAGGCAGCAGCTTGGCTGAGGGGTTAGTTGGGCCTGTCACTGCCCCCCTTTTCCTTGTTTTAACAGATTTCAGTGTGGCTGAAGATCTAGCAATGTGGGTATTTTTGCCGTAGGCCTCGGCCCATTGTGATGTTGCTCTCGGCTTTGTAGCTAGAAGGAAACAGTACAAACTGCAGTATGGATTTCAACCTTGGTCGGTCGTGTGGTAGAGTGAAGTTTGGAGATGTCTTATGGTTTAGTACCTAAGTTGAATTGTCTGTAAGCCGTAACTTTTTGCAGATTTTAGAGATGGACGGATGGTGTCAGTTCCAAGGAGCCCTCCCAAAACAAAGTCAAATCTGACATGCCTGGATGCAGTTCAGTGCAAACATCACTTTAGCGGCACATTGAAAGAGACTATAACAATACCTGTTTAGTAAGCGCCAGAGTTATACGATTTGATTTGACGATATCCTGTATGTTAAGTATGTTTGTCTCTTCCTCTCTGAGCAGAGATGGCGGTGGGCCCAGTGGACCCCAGAGAGGTCCTAAAGGGAGTAGAGAACCTCCTGGGGAAAGATGGAGAGCTCCGCAGCCTGGAGGGAGTCCCCAAAGTTTTCAGGTAATTAACATAGTGCCATTTTTTTTACTTTTATGATGTGCTTTTGAACTTGTATAACATTTTCCCAGCTTTTACTATTTAGTGTTTTTCATTAATTATTTTGAGTTGCCAGTGTAAACCGTAATGGTAGCATTCTTTTGTTCTGACCGTTGGTTTTCTTGGGGTCTTTTCTCCACAGTCTCATGAAGGGCTCTCACAAGATGGTGAGCAGGTGTATGTACCTGAATATCCTACTGCAGACCAAGTCCCATGACATTCTCAACAGGTAAGCTCTACTCCCATTTTATGTCATTTATTGTTTAGTAACTTGTTTAGTAACTTCACTAGGGAGTTTTCTGCCACTGTGCTACTGCTTGTTCTTTGGGGGGTTGGGGGTCTAGGCCGGATTACTGTAAAGCGCTTTGTGAAAATGGGCCATTTAGATTCAATTTGATTGACTCTTCCATCCCTTCATCTAGGTTTATCCGAGTGGGAGGCTACAAGCTGCTGAATGCGTGGCTGACCTACTCCAAATCTAGCAACAACACCCCCCTGTTACAGCTCATCCTGCTGACGCTGCAGAAACTGCCCCTCACTGTAGACCACCTGAAACAGAACAACACTGCCAAGCTGGTCAAGCAGCTCAGCAAGACTGGAGAGACTGAGGGTATGTTTTTAAACAACTTTAATTTCCCTTGCGGCCCACCCTCTTCAATACACTGAGCTGACTAAATAGACCTCTGTGAGGAAATAGTTTAGCATTTTATTTGTAACTCACTTTCTCACAAACCCAAATTCAAGATGATACAGTTCCTAGTGATGTAAATTGTTTTATGACAGTGTCTGAGGTTGATGTGCAACTAATGTTGTCTCTCTGTCTCTCAGAGCTGAGGAAGCTGTCTGCTGGGCTGGTGGATGGCTGGATGGCTACCATCCGTTCCCAGAGTGTCTCCGCCACCTCTCCTGCAGGTAACTACTACTGTCCTATCCCTCGTTCCCTCATTTTTACTTTCTTCCTCTCTTTAACTCTCCGCTCCCCTGTAATCTCTTAGTTTACATAACATCCTGTCTCTTTCTCTCTCAGATAAGAAGCGGAAGAAGGAGGAGGGGAAAGTGCCAGTCCGAGAGGTGAAGGCGGCTGATGGAGGGAAGGCAGTGGAGGAGGAGAGGAAGAGGGAGAAGCCCAAAGCTCACGCTCCCAGCCATGCTAAGATCCGCTCCATAGGTACACTACGCTCCCTTCACCGCCATCTTGTCAAACTACACGCACACTCTGTCCACAGTTTATCACAAAAAAGTTTAATTTTCAAAATACGATTCTGTGTATAAGGTTGTCCTTCGATAGAAGACAGGCAACAGTAATATGCAAATGAAGAAGTAATTGTGTTTCTGGCTGTAGGGATGAAGCTCCTGCTGTTGCAAAAGTGCTGGATGTAGGACTATATAATATCCTGATCTGACCCTGTCCTGTTTGTTGTCTTCCAGGCCTGGAGATGGATGCTCCCACCCCTGTCCCAGTCAAGAAGCCCCCCGTGGCCCTCCAGCTGGGAGACAAGTACAACATCAAACCAGCCCAAGTCCTCAAGAGACCCAGGTAACCTACACTTCAGACAGTAATAACAGCTTTGTTCATATTGTGTATATTCATCGTCCCTCTGCGTTTTACCAGGCAATAACAGGATAAATATTGCCTAACCACAGCATAAAACACTGTCCAGTGCTTCCCCCTAGGTGGTTAATGAGAGTATTGACCAAACCTGTCTTTGGCAAATGTATTTGCAATGAATATATTGGAACTATTACTCACTGAACCTCTCCCATGTATCTCTCTCTACCAGTTTGGGTCCGATGGAGTAAAATTTAACATGTTTCTCTTGTCTTTCTCTCTACCAGTTTTGGTCCTCTGGACCCTCCCCCTGTGGAGAAGAAGTATAAACCCCTCAACACCACTCCTAACCACACCAAGGAGATCAAGGTGAAGATCATCCCGGCACAACGTAAGACCTCAACAGAAATCGGTATGTACTTTCTTTTTGACCCCTTCACTGCATGTACAGTAGTAGATTAGACCTAACCCCTCAACGTGGAGTAGATTAGACCTAACCCCTCAACGTGGAGTAGATTAGACCTAACCCCTCAACATGGAGAAGATTAGACCTAACCCCTCAACGTGGAGTAGATTAGACCTAACCCTCAACGTGGAGAAGATTAGACCTAACCCTCAACGTGGAGAAGATTAGACCTAACCCCTCAACGTGAGAAGATTAGACCTAACCCCTCAACGTGAGAAGATTAGACCTAACCCCTCAACGTGGAGAAGATTAGACCTAACCCTCAACGTTGGAGTAGATTGACCTAACCCTTCAACGTGAGAAGATTAGACCTAACCCTCAACGTGGAGTAGATTAGACCTAACCCTCAACGTGGAGTAGATTAGACCTAACCCCTCAACGTGGAGAGATTAGACCTAACCCCTCAACGTGGAGGGATTAGACCTAACCCCTCAACGTGGAGTAGATTAGACCTAACCCTCAACGTGGAGTAGATTAGACCTAAACCCTCAACGTGGAGTAGATTAGACCTAACCCCTCAACGTGGAGTAGATTAGACCTAACCCCTCAACGTGGAGAAGATTAGAACCTAACCCTCAACGTGGAGAGGATTAGACCTAACCCTCAACGTGGAGAGGATTACCTAGCCCTCAACGTGGAGAGGATTAGACCTAACCCTCAACGTGGAGAGGATTAGACTAACCCTCAACGTGGAGAGGATTAGACCTAACCCTCACGTGGAGTAGATTAGACCTAACCCCTCAACGTGGAGTAGATTAGACCTAACCCCTCACACGTGGAGAAGATTGACCTAACCCCTCAACGGTGGGTAGATTAGACCTAACCCTCAACGTGGAGTAGATTAGACCTAACCCTCAACGTGGAGTAGATTAGACCTACCCCTCAACGTGGAGTAGATTAGACCTAACCCCTAACGTGGAGAGGATTAGACTAACCCTCAACGTGGAGAGGATTAGACCTAACCATCAACGTGGAGAGGATTACCTAACCTCAACGTGGAGTAGATTAGACCTAACCCCACGTGGAGTAGATTAGACCTAACCCCTCAACGTGGAGTAGATTAGACTAACCCTCAACGTGGAGTAGATTAGACTAACCCCACAACGTGGAGAAAGATTAGACCTAACCCTCAACGTGGAGTAGATTAGACCTAACCCCTCAACGTGGAGTAGATTAGACCTAACACCTCAACGTGGAGTAGATTAGACCTAACCCCTCAACGTGGAGTAGATTAGACCTAACCCCTCAACGTGGAGTGGATTAGACCTAACCCTCAACGTGGGGATTAGACCTAACCCTCAACGTGGAGAGGATTAGACCTAACCCTCAACGTGGAGAGGAATTAGACCTAACCCTCAACGTGGAGTGGATTAGACCTCCCTCAACTGGAGTAGATTAGACCTAACCCCTCAACGTGGAGTAGATTAGACCTAACCCTCAACGTGGAGAAGATTAGACCTAACCCTCAACGTGGAGAAGATTAGACCTAACCCTCAACGTGTAGAAGATTAGACCTAACCCCTCAACGTGGAGAAGATTAGACCTAACCCCTCAACGTGGAGTAGATTAGACCTAACCCCTCAACGTGGAGAAGATTAGACCTAACCCCTCAACGTAGAGTAGATTAGCCTAACCCTCAACGTGGGTAGATTAGACCTAACCCCTCAACGTGGAGTGGATTAGACCTAACCCTCAACGTGGAGAGGATTAGACCTAACCCTCAACGTGGAGAGGATTAGACTAACCCCTCAACGTGGAGAGTTAGACCTAACCCCTCAACGTGGAGTAGATTAGACCTCACCCTCACCGTGGAGTAGATTAGACCTAACCCTCAACGTGGAGTAGATTAGACCTAACCCTCAACGTGGAGAAGATTAGACCTAACCCCTCAACGTGGAGTAGATTAGACCTAACCCCTCAACGTGGAGTAGATTAGACCTAACCCTCAACGTGGAGTAGATTAGACCCTAACCTCAACGTGGAGTAGATTAACCTAACCCCTCAACGTGAGTAGATTAACCTAACCCCTCAACGTGGAGTAGATTAGACCTAACCCCTCAACGTGGAGTAGGATTAGACCTAACCCTCAACGTGGAGTAGATTAGACCTAACCCTCAACGTGGAGTAGATTAGACCTAACCCCTCAACGTGGAGTAGATTAGACCTAACCCCTCAACGTGGAGAGATTAGACCTACCCCTCAACGTGGAGAGATTAGACCTAACCCTCAACGTGGAGAGGATTAGACCTAACCCCTCAACGTGGAGTGGATTAGACCTAACCCTCAACGTGGAGTAGATTAGACCTAACCCCTCAACGTGGAGTAGATTAGACCTAACCCCTCAACGTGGAGAAGATTAGACCTAACCCCTCAACGTGGAGAAGATTAGACCTACCACCCTCACGTGTAGAAGATTAGACCTAACCCCTCAACGTGGAGAAGATTACCTAACCTTCAACGTGGAGTAGATTAGCCTAACCCTCAGTGGAGAAGATTAGACCTAACCCCTCAACGTGGAGTAGATTAGACCTAACCCCTCAACGTGGAGTAGATTAGACCTAACCCCTCAACGTGGAGAAGATTAGACCTAACCTCAACGTGGAAGATTGACCTAACCCTCAACGTGGAGAGATTAGACCTAACCCCTCAACGTGGAGTAGATTAGACCTAACCCCTCAACGTGGAGTAAGATTAGACCTAACCCCTCAACGTGGAAGTAGATTAGACTAACCCTCACGTGGGAGATTAGACTAACCCTCAACGTGGAGAAGATTAGACCTAACCCCTCAACGTGGAGTAGATTAGACCTAACCCTCAACGTGGAGTAGATTGACTAACCTTCAACGTGGAGAGATTAGACCTAACCCCTCAACGTGGAGAAGATTAGACCTAACCCCTCAACGTGGAGAAGATTAAACCTAACCCTCGCGTGGAGTAGATTAGACTTAACCCTCAACGTGAGAGATAGATTAGACTAACCCCTCAACGTGGAGTAGATTAGACCTAACCCCTCAACGTGGAGTAGATTAGACCTAACCCCTCAACGTGGAGTAGATTAGACCTAACCCCTCAACATGGAGAATATATCAGGGTTGAGGTCAATTCCTTTTCAATTCAGGGAGTTAAGTGAAATTCCAAGTATCCTAAGTACTTGTCTATGAAAACTTTTTGGAATTTGTTTACTTTCTGAGTTGACTGGATTGAAATTGAATTGACCTCCTCAACCCTGGTAGATACCCACACACTGCTGTAAATGTTCCACTACTGGAAGGTCTTCAAGACTGAAACATTGCAGTAAACTAAGAGAGTATACAAACAGTTTCAGAGCATAAGCAAACATTTGTTTCTTTCACATGACATGTTTTGTACCCTACCCCTGAGAAAATAGCGTGATGTGTGTAGTACACACTTTGAAACCCATCTCCCCCTCTACGAAACCTGCAGTATTTTGACTGTTAGTGACATCACTAAGGTACCCTCCTCTCTCTGCAGCCCTTGAGGGTACAGGCTTCCTGGATGCCCTAAACTCCGCCCCTGTTTCTCTCATCAAGATCAAGAAGAAGAAAGGAAGGGAAGGGAGAGACCCCAAAGCTGTCTCTCCCACGTCAAACAAGGTAAACACACAACTTCCTGACCAGACAGACAGCACAGTCTACTCTCTGCTATTCTGACTCTACACCTGAATCTATGGGAAGGCTGTGCAAATAGAATTGAGTATTTACCCATCTCTCTCTCTCTCTTTACATCCCTCCTCCTCTCAGCCGTGTCCATTCGAGGGTAAACCTCACTATCCGTCACCTCAGGGCGGCACCAAGCCCTCGTCCCCAGAGACCCAGGTGGCCTCCACCACCCCTCCCCACGAGATCCCAGTAGACCTGGAGCAACCCGGCACACCCGTGCCCGCCGACGACCCAGAGGCCATGGACACGGGCAGCGAGAAGCCCAGCGCCCTGGCTGAACCCCGCGGCGAAGAGGAGGGGCAGCTGACCAAGAAGGGCAAGAAGAAGAAGAGCGTGCGCTGGGCCGAGGAGGAGCAGCTCACACAGTACTTCTACTTCGACCTGGACGAGACCGAGAGAGGTGAGAGAACAAAAACTAACGGTAACTTCAATTCAATTTCTTCGGTCGGTGTTGTGTGTAATTGCACGTTAAACTGTGGTTGTATAGTCAAACTAGATAGCCAACAGCCCAATAAAGACATGCTCAACACTTTAAATTGAACAGAAAAGTCAAATGTAGTCTTTGTGTAGGNACGAGTAGATTAGGCTACATCTGACCCCTCAACGAGTAGATTAGGCTACATCTGACCCCTCAACGAGTAGATTAGGCTACACCTGACCCCTCAACGAGTAGATTAGGCTACACCTGACCCCTCAACGAGTAGATTAGGCTACATCTGACCCCTCAACGAGTAGATATCAGGGTTGAGGTCAATTCCTCTTCACTTCAGTAAATTGGAAATTAAATTCCGATTCCAGGTGTCCTCAGTACCTCTCTATAAGAAAATGTTTGAATTTAAATGTCAGTTTACTTACTGAATTGAAAAGGAATTGACCTCCTCAACCCTGGTAGAGGGTTGACACTGTTGTATATGTTCCCCTACACTATATTTATTATGTTTATTACAACGTTTCAACTGGAAGGTCTTCTTCAAACTTGAAACCTTGCAGTAAACTACAAGGGAGCTTACCGTGTCAGAGCATAAACAAACATTTCTGTTTCTTTCACATGCCATCTGTTCTGTGCCCTACCCCTCAGAAAAAAGTGTGCTGTGCATCGAACACACTTTTAAACCCATCTCCCCCTCAACAGCATTATGTTGACTGTTATTGATGTCACTAAGAGACCCTCCTTTCTCTCTACAGCCCTTGAGGGTACAGGCTTCCTGGATGCCCTAAACTCCGCCCCCGTGCCTGGCATCAAAATTAAGAAGAAGAAAGGGAAGGAAGGTAGAGACCCCAAAGCTGTCTCTCCCACGTCAAACAAGGTAGACAGACATACAACTCCTCTCTCAACCACCTGAATCTATGGAAGGCTGTGCAAATGGAATTGAGTATTCACCCATCTCTCTCTCTCTACCTTCTCCTCCTCTCAGCCGTGTCCGTTCGAGGGTAAACTCCCCTACCTGTCGCCTCAGGGCGGTGCCAAACCCTTGTCCCCAGAGACCCAGACGGCCTCCACCACCCCTCCCCACGAGGTCCCAGTAGACCTGGAGCAGCCTGGGACGCCGGTCCCTGCTGACGACCCCGAGGCCATGGACACGGGCAGCGAGAAGCCCAACGCCCTGGCGGAGCCCCGTGGCGAAGAGGACAGTCAGCTGACCAAGAAGGGCAAGAAGAAGAAGAGCGTGCGCTGGGCCGAGGAGGAGCAGCTCAAAGAGTACTTCTACTTCGACCTGGACGAGACCGAGAGAGGTGAGAGAACAAAAACTAACGGTAACTTCAATTCAATTTTTTTGGTCGGTGTTGTTTGTAATTGCACGTCAAACTGTGGTTGTATAGTCAAACTAGGTAGTTGTCAATACAGTAGCTAACTGTACAGTAAAGACATTATCTACTCTTTACTAAGTTCTGTTAAATTAGTCTTTGGACAGGGATGTCATTTTTCGCCCCTGTTTTTTTGTAATTTATCCTCAAGATAAAATAAATAAATAGTTATAAATAAAATGTATCCCCTTTCTCCTGATCACATCCATGTTGGGTGCCATGGCTAACTTTCTCCTCCTTCTCCACCTCTCTCACCTTCCTCCTTGTCCCTCCTTCTTCCTCTTCCCTCTATCCCCCTCTCCAGTCAACGTCAACAAGGTCAAGGACTTTGGCGAGGCGGCGAAGCGCGAGATGATGATGGACCGCCACACGTTTGAGATGGCGAGACGCCTGTCCCACGACTCCATGGAGGAGCGGGTACCCTGGAGCCTCCCGAGGCCCCTGGCCCTCACCGGCCCCCTGGTCAACGCTGGTGCCAATAGCACAGAGAGACTCACACAGAGGGACCGCGAGACGGGCATCCTGCAGGAGATCTTCCTCACCAAGGAGAGGTACGGATTCACACACGCCTTAAAATGATATGGATCTCTATAGCCTAGTGGGTTACCAGGTGCTCAAAGTGCCTCACATTGTATTGCGGAAACTCACCTGTCTCTTCTCCTCAGTGTTCCTGACAGCCCCCATGAACCAGAGCCTGAGGCCTACGAACCCATGCCTCCACGCCTCATACCCCTGGACGAGGTGGGATATACCCTTTTCTGTCAATCACTTTGGTGCCGTTTGAAAGATGTGTTCAACTAAAATGAATGCACAACCAAACGTTTTGAACATAAAATAGGAAGCATTACACAAGTGTTATCAGTTTTGACTTTTACTCTAAGAGTTTTGTATCTGAAAAAGTGCTAAAGTCCTGTAATACATAAAGACAACGCTCAACGCTCAATGCTCCAAACATCCTCTGTGTCCAGTGAACTAACTCCCTCTCTTCTCCAGGACTCGACCATGATGGATGACAGCTTCAAGGAGCCCGTGGACACGTCGTCCCAGCCTGGCTCTGGCGTGGGCCCCGGAGGGGTGGAGGGCTCCAAGCTGCCCCCCGTCCTCGCCAACCTCATGGGCAACCTGGGGGCCAACAACCTTTTGAGTAACCTAGGCAACATTGCCCAGGGAACCTTGCCTGGTGCCCCCGCTAACCCCTCCGTTAACGTACAGGAATTACTCACCTCCATCATGGTAAGTGATATAAAGCATGAACTAATCCTGTTTTTGTAACCCTGCCATTATGTAATCTCATTGAGAAACTTTATGATTGGATGATTTCAAGTATTAATGTGTTTACCGTAACTGTTTTAAAACAGAACTTCTGGAACTCCCGGAAAAGCCCTGTAACCAGTGTATCTGTGATGTTTATTTTAGTCTGTCATGATTTGGCTTAACCCCTCCCTCCCTCTCCTGTAGGGAGCTAGTGGTGGACAGTCTACTGAGGACCTGATCAAGCAGCCAGACTTCTCTGAAAAGATCAAACAGCTGCTGGGCTCTCTACAGCAGACCCAGAACCAGGGCCCCCCCACCGGACCCCCGCCCGGAGGTACACACAAACCTTTACAACACACACATAAGCACACACGGACCCCCTACACAACACACTATCGATCATAGTCTGTTGCTGGAAAAAGGTATGTGTTATATTGTGGATAAAGTGTTACCTGTCTAACAGAACACAGAGGGTGTTCTTTAATGCCTCTCCAACAAAATCCAGGTAGAATCAGGAATTCCCCAGGGCAGCTGTCTAGGCCCCTTTTTTCAATCTTTACTAACGACATGCCAATGGTTTTGAGTAAAGGCAGTGTGTCTGTATGCGGATGACTCAACATTATACATCTCAGCTAGTACAGCGACTGAAATGACTGCAACAACGAGCTGCAGTTAGTTTCTGAATGGGTGGCAAGGAATAAGTTAGTTTAAATATTTCAAACTAAAAGCAGTGTATTTGGGACAAATCATTTACTAAACCTCAATTAAATCTTGTAGTGAATAATGTGGTAATTGAGCAAGTTGAGGAGACAACTGCTTGGAGTAACACTAGATTGTAAACTGCCATGGCCAAAACATATTGATGCAGTAGTAGCTAAGATGGGGAGAAGTCTGTCTATAATAAAGCGCCGCTCTGCATTCTTAGCAGCACTATCAACAAGGCAGGTCCTACAGGCCCTAGTTTTGTTGCACCTGGACTACTGTTCAGTCGTGTGGTCAGGTGCCACAAATAGGGACTTGCAATTGGCTCAGAACAGGGCAGCACGCCTGGCCCTTGGATGTACACAGAGAGCTAACATTAATAATATGCATGTAAATCTCTCGTGGCTCAAAGTGGAGGAGAGATTGACTTCATCACTATTTGTATTTGTGAGAAGTATTGACATGTTGAATGCACCGAGCTGTCTGTTTAAACTACTGGCGCACAGCTCAGACACCCATGCATACCTCACAAGACATGCCACAAGAGGTCTCTTCACAGTCCAGAACAGACTACGGGAGGCCCACAGTACTACATAGTCATGACTATATGAAACTCTATTCCACATCAAGTAACTCATTCCAGCAGTAAAATGAGATGTAAAAAATACACCTTTTGGAACCGCAGGGACTGTGAAGCAACACAAACATAGGCACAGACACATGCATACAAACACACAATAACAAACGGACTATACACACACGTACACATTGATTTTGTGTTGTAGATATGCCTGAGGGTACACACTTAATACGTTGTGAAAGCTGTTGTGAATGTACTGTAATGTATAACTGCCTTAATTTTCCTGGACCCCAGGAATAGTAGCTGCTGCCTTGACAACAGCTAATAGGGATCCATAATAAATACACACCTTCCTCTCTCTAGTTCTAACACAAACCAAGTATTCTTACATTTCCTCCTACTCTTAACTGTATATCATGATATGCGTACTAGAATGGTTGTTAAAGTATGTCTTTCCTCCACAGTGAGCCAAGGCCTGTTGGGCCACGGTCCAGGCATGAACAACATGCCCAACATGGGCATGCCCATGAACGGAGTGGGGTACCCTCCTGCAGGCAAGCCCCTGGGCCCTGGAGGCCCCCACTACAACCATCCTCCGCCCCCACACAACCATGGACCCCCTGGCTTCAACGCCAACCCCCGCATGATGGGGCCCCCGCCACCCCAGGGCCACGGAGGAGACAACAGCAACTACTGGGGGGACGACTCGATGAGGGGGGGGCCACACCGGGGCGGAGGGGGCCACTTCCACCGAGGGGGCCGAGGGAGAGGAGGGGAACAGGTGGGCTTCAGAGGGAGAGGACGAGGGGGGCCTAGAGGAGGACACAACATGGGAGGTGAGTTGACTTAGAAAGGGAATGTTCCTTCTACAAATGTTATTTATTTTAGACATATAGGGCCAGTCTGAAACACCACCCTGTTGCCCATGTAGGACTGCCCCACTGTAGTGCAATAAAAGTAAAGACGAAGTTGATTTCCGTTTGCCATCTTCTAGCCTTGATGCAGTCAGTACAGACGTTTGCCTGGCTAGTTGTGTACTAACTCTGTTCTTTTCTCTTTCCTCTCAGACATGTCCAAGAGGCCAGTGTGTCGCCACTTCATGATGAAAGGAAACTGCCGTTACGAGAGCAACTGTGCTTTCTACCACCCTGGCGTCAACGGTCCTCCCCTGCCCCCCAACCACCCCGCCCACAACCAGTACAATGACCACGGGCCCCAACACGGGCACTAGACCACCGACACACCTCGAACACTAAGACGTGACAATACCCTGATACTACCACTAGGTGGCAGAACTCTGAATTCATGAGCTGCTGATTTAGTTTCACCACTGGAACAGAGAGACAGACAGCCCACCAGGCTAGAAAGACAGTCGAATGTGACCATCAATGTGAGAGACAGACAAGGCTGAGTCCTGCAGCCTTAACAGCTGCTCTGGTCTGGTAATCTCAATGTGATTTTTCTGCAGGTCTGTTGAAGAAGCAGTTCCACTACTGTTCTCCTACTGTGTGACTGGGACTTTGATATGAAGGCTCACCAGTAGCAGAGGAAGATACTGAATATACAGGGCAGAATCAGACATTTATCTACTACTTCCTCTTCCTCTCTCCCCACACCAACCCAATATGTCCCCCCAAGAAATTCTCGACTTCCTACGTCCATTTTTGTTTGCCCTGCTCGCACAAACTCCCTTGATCAGGGACAGAGGACATTGCTTGTACACCAGAATACACAGACTCTCATGCCCTGGCTTTGTAAAAGTATAGGTACTGCTATAGCTGTGAGATGATCATTTAGTATGTTTGTATAAATGTTTTATTGTGATCATTTTTAACACGGTTGCTTCAGGTTGATGAAGATGTACAGTAACCAGACACTATGACCACTATGACTTATGGTTGCGGTCTGTCACTTTCCCATATAGCCTATCAGCCAGCCCTGTCTAATGCACTAGTCTCTACATCTTTGTCTACTACTTCAATCAGCACTGAGCTAAGAGGTCAGCAATGAAGATGGCAAATCAATAGAAACATCTCCAGGACCTCCCCAGTATTGAGTTGTACTTCTTGAAGCTAAATGACACTTCCATCATTCTGCTCTGTAGTTGTGTAGCGTCACTCCTGCCCTGGCTGTGCCTATTGGACCATGTTCCCCTGACAGACAGGATCTTTAGCTAACCGTCAGCTCCAGAATGAGTCTAAGCCCCGCCCTCCCTCCTGAATGACTGAATGTAGCACTGTGGTCCCCTGAGTTTTCAAACTGTAGTCAGAAAGACATGGCCAAATTACAATGGTCAGTACACCATTTTAAAACCTATTTACGGCCAAGTGGCATGCAAGAAAGACATGCCACTTTTTCTACCGTAGGATTTAAACAGAAAACAAGACAATGAATGTGAAGTCGACCAAATAATTGTAATATTGTTTGATGTTGTTTGCCAACTTCCCCATAGGCAAGAGCGTTATCAGTTTGGAAGCACTTTAAAAGGAAAGTTGAGGGCCAAATCCAAGTTGTTTTCACCAGGCAGCCTGGCTGACAGGACAGGACCCACCACGCTGCTTGTTCTACTACTATCTAGCTCCTGCTCTAGAAAGGCCTGCCTCAAACAGTTCCCCTCAAGATCAAATGAATGAAACAGTATTAAGAGAAAGTTTAACTGAACCATCCATAGATGAATGCCTACGCACTGAACGAACAAACGTGTTGCGTTTTCTGATAGTGAGTACTAGTGGTCTGCCTATCACAGGAGAGGGAACAACAGGAAAAAGCGTTGCTTGGTTTGACTGAGCCTTTTACCTAGAAGAGTACATTATAGTGAATGAAGTTCTGGTCTAATGGAAGCCTCTGTGATTTTTATATTTCAACAACTGTATAACCTGTACCACCAGGAGTATATATCTCTTCCATGTGACAAAAATGATGGTTGGATGCCATGTGGCAGACACACAGTCCCCTTTTATATAAGTGCTTCTTCACACACAGGCCTGTATTAGCTTGTATGGGCTTCAGTGTTCCGTCAGTGTTAAATGTCCAACAGGGTAAAACTAAGGAATCATTCTCTGGGTCAACTAATTCAAAGTGTTTTCTGTGAAAACCGTGGCCTTCATGTCTCTTGTGGGACTATAATTATGTCAAATTTTGTTTTGGGTTGGATTTATTGCATTTTTATTTTGATATGATACTGATGAGTTGGATCTCTCCAATTAGGTCCACATTTTTGTTAAATTCTTGTATCCATTTATTTTCTACATGTATTAATAAATGTCCTAAAATGAATGTATCCGCGTTGTCTCTGTGCTGCTGTACTGTTTGTTGCTACCTGGCTACGTGCCAAACTTTTAATAACCGTTTAATCAAGAATCTGCTATTAACAAATCTACCACTGGCTTGGTTTTGTTCTCGCCCTACGTTTTTTTTATTCAACTTTCTAACCCCGGTCAGTTTCTGGGCGTGGTTCTACAGGGCCTTCACCAGCAGAAAAAGCTAAGTAGTGAAATTAACGCAATGCCATCTAATTACAGTCGCTGTACTCATAATATGCAGGAAAACTCTCGCCTTACGGGTGAGGGTAAACCGAGTTGCAAGCCCAATTTCAGACGCAATCGTTAGGAAAGGATGTGCCCCCCCCCGACAGCCGGACAATTTTCTCAAGGCTTCTGGAGAGAAAGAAATGCTGTCGGCATGCTCAACCGGTGTCACTCATTCTGCAGACAAACTTTCAACTGGTTCTCCCCATTTAAGCTACGAGTTCAGCAGTCGAGCTTTCTCATGTCTCCTACGGGGTCTGAGCTGCCAAACCTCCCACCATTAGCTCAGACAAATTGAAAACCCTAGTCATTGGCGTCTCCATTACCCGCAATATTAGATTTAAAAATAATCATCCTGCGATCGTGCACCATTTACCAGGGGGCAGGGCTACCGATGTAAAGGCTAGTCTGAAGATGGTGCTGGCTGAGGCTAAAACTGGTGAGTGTAGAGAGTACAGAGATATTGTTATCCATGTGGGCACCAACGATGTTAGATGAAACAGAGCTCAGAAGCGCAACATAGCTACAGCGTGTAAATTAGCTAGAAATATGTCGGTATCGAGTAATTGTCTCTGGCCCACTGCCAGTTAGGGGAGTGATGAGCTCACAACTCAATCGCTGGTTGATCATTTTTCTGCCCCTCCCAAAATATATAATTTGTAGATAATTGGCTGGCTTTCTGGGACTCGCCCACAAACAGGACCAAGCCTGGCCTGCTGACGAGTGACGGACTCCATCCTAGCTTGAGGGGTGCTCTCATTTTATCTATCAACATAGACAGGGCTCTAACTCCTTTAGCTCCACAATGAGAGAGGGTGCAGGCCAGGCGGCAGGCTGTCTGCTACTAGCACAATCAGTGTAGTCAGCTTAGTTTCCCCCATTGAGACAGTGTCTGTGCCTCGATCTAGGTCGTGAAAATATAAACATGATAGTGTTTGCTTTAGCAATCTCACTGAAAATAATTTTTGAAAGATACTGTGATAATGCCTCAACTCAAAATAGGACTACTTCATGTTAGATCCCTCTTCCAAGGCAGTCATAGTCAATTACCTAATCACTGATCATAACCTTGATGTGATTGGCCTGACTGAAACACGGCTTAAGCCTAATGAATTTACTAAATTAAATGAGGCCTCTCCTCCAGTGACCATATCTCCATCTGCATCCCGCAATAGCAGAAGAGATTCTAAAAATGTTTTGCTGCAAATTTAAATGTGTATATATAAAAATATATATTTTTTAAATTATTTAGAGTTTCTAGTCATGAAGTCTATGCAGCCTACCCAAGCACTTTTATAGCTACTGTTTACAGGCCTCCTGGGCCGTATACAGCGTTCCCTGAATTTCTATTGGACCTTGTAGTCATGGCAGATAATATTATAATTTTTTGGTGACTATCCACATGGAGAAGGTCACAGACCCACTCCAAAAGGCTTTCTGAGCCATCATTGACTCAGTGGGTTTTGTCCAACATGTCTCCAGACCTATGCATTGCCACAGTCATACCCTGGATCTGGTTCTATCCTGTGGAATAAAAACTGTGGATCTAAATGTTTTTCCTCACAATCCTGGACTATTGGAACATCATTTTATTACGTTTGCAATCACAACAAGTAATCTGCTCAGACCTCAACCAAGGATTATCAATTCTCAGACAACCCAAAGTTTCCTAGATGCCCTTCCAGACTCCCTCCACCTACCCAAGGACGTTGGAGTACAGAAATCTGCTAACCACCTGAGGATCTAAATTGAACCTTGCGTAATACCCCAGATGCAGTCGCACCTCTAAAAACCAAAACATTTGTCACAAGAAATTATCTCCCTACCTAGCTCCCTACCCGAGCCCTGAAGCAAGCTTCCAGAACATTGGAATGGAAATGGCGCTCCACCAAACTGGAAGTCTTCCGACTAGCTTGGTAAGACAGTACCTTGCAATATCGAAGAGCCCTCACTGCTGCTCGATCAGCCTACTTTCCTAACCTGATTGAGGAGAATAAAAACAATCCAACATTTATTTTTGATACTGTCGCAAAGTTAACTAAAAAGCAGCATTCCCCAAGAGAAGATGGCCTTCACTTCAGCAGTGATGAAGTCATGAACTTCTTTGATGAAAATATCCTGATCATTACAAAGCAAATTACAGACTCCTCTTTGAATCTGCATATTTCTCCAAAACTCAGTTGTCCTGAGTCTGCACAGAACTGCCAGGACCTAAAATCAATGGAGACACTCATGTTTTTTAATCCTGTATCTCTCAAAACATTCACGGAAATAGTCATGGCCTCTATACCTTCCAGATGCCTGCTTGATAGACCCTATTCCAACTAAACTACTGAAAGAGCTACTTCCTGTGTTTGGCCGTCCTATGTCGAACATAAAAATGGCTCCCTATCCTCCAGATGTGTACCAAACTCACTAAAAGTGGCAGTAATAAAGCCTCTCCTGAAAAAGCCAAACCTTGACCCAGAAAATGTGTCAAATCTCCCATTCCTCTCAATAAAAATGTTAAAAGCTGTTGCGCAGCAACTCACTGCCTTCCTGAAGACAAATGATGTATACGAAACGCTCCTGTCTGGTTTTAGAGCCCATCATAGTACTTAGACTGCACTCGTGAAGGTGGTAATTACTTTTTAATGACGTCAGACCAAGGCTCTGCATCTTTCGTCGTGCTCCTAGACCTTAGTGCCGCCTTTGACACCATCGATCACCACATTCTTTTGGAGAGATTGTAAACCCTAATTGGTTTACACGGACAAGTTCTTGCCTAGATCTTATCTGTAAGAAAGATATCAGTTCGTCTCTGTGGATGGTTTGTCCTCTGACAAATAAATTGTACTTTTTGGTGTTCCTCAAGGTTAGGACCACTATTGTTTTCACTATATATTCTACCTCTTGGTGATGTCATTCAGAAACACAATGTCAACATTCAATGTAATGCGAACAACACACAGCTGTACATTTCGATGAAACATGGTGAAGCCCCAACATTGCCTACTCTGGAAGCCTGTGTTTCAGACATAAGGAAGTGGATGGTGGCAAACTGTTTGCTTTCAAACACGGACAAAACAGAGATGCTAGTTCTAGGTCTCAAGAAAAAAAGAGATCTGCTGTGTTGCACCCTGATCTGTTTCACCTGTCTTTGTGATTGTCTCCACCACCCTCCAGGTGTCACCCATCTTCCCCATTATCCCCTGTGTATTTATACCTGTGTTCTCTGTTTGTCTGTTGCCAGTTCATCTTGTTTGTCAAGTCAACCAGCGGTTTTGTTTCTCAGCTCCTGCTTTTCCCAGTCTCTCTTTTTCTCGCCCCCCTGGTTTTGATCCTTGCCTGTCCTGACTCTGAGACCGCCTGCCTGACGACTCTGTCTGACCCTGAGCCTGCCTGCCGACCTGTACCTTTGCCCCACCTCTGGATTCTTGACCTCTGCCTACCCTGAGCCTGCCTGCCGTCCGGTACTGTTGCCCCACCTCTGGTTTACTGATCCCTGCCTGCTTTGACCTGTCTATTCCCTGTCCCGGTTGGATTATTAAACCATTGTTAATTCGACGTTGTCTGCATCTGGGTCTTATCTTCATACCTGATAGCTGTTTGATCTGACAATTAATCATATTGGTTGTACAGTCGTCTCAAATAAAACTGTGACGGACTTTGGCATCCCTTTGGACCGTGATCTCTCTTTTGACGAACATATCAATAATATTTCAAGGGCAGCTTTTTTCCGTCTTTGTAACATTGCAAAAATCTGAAACATTTTGTCCAAAAATGATGCAGAAAAGCTAATCCATGCTTTTGTCACTTCTAGAGTAGACTACTGCAATGTTCTACTCTCCAGCTACCCAGTTAAACCACTAAATAAACTTCAGTTAGTGCTAAATACGGCTGCTAGAATATTGACTAGAACCAAAGCATTTGATCATATTAGTCCAGTGCTAGCCTCTCTCAGGCTTCCTGTTAAGACTAGGGCTGATTTTCAAGTTTTTACTGCTAACCTAAAAGCATTACAAGGACTTGCTCCTACCTATCTCTCTGATTTGGTTCTGCCGTTCATACCTACATGTACACTACGATCACAAGACACAGGCCTCCTTATTGTACGTAGAATTTCTAAGAAAACAGCTGGAGGCAGGGCTTTCTCCTATTGAGTTAAATTATTATGGAATGGTCTGCCTATCCATGTGAGAGACACAGTCGGCCTCGACTTTTAAGTCTTTACTGAAGACTAATCTCTTCTGTAGGTCCTATGATTGAGTGTAGTCTGGCCCAGCGGTGCGAAGGTGAAAGGCAAGGCACTGGAGTGACGAACTGCCCTTGCTGTCTCTGCCTGGCCGACTCCCCTCTCTCCACTGGGATTCTCTGCCTCTGACCCTAATATGGGGGCTGAGTCATTGGCTTATTAGTGCTCTTTCACCATGCCGCCCCAAGGAGGGGTGGGTCATGTCGTGCCAGGCTTTTTTCGCTATACTCGACTTGAGTGGGTTGAGTCACTTACGTGATCTTCTGTCCGGTTTTGAGCCCCCTCGGGCTTGTGCGGTGGAGGAGATCTTTGTGGGCTATACTTAACCTTGTCTCAGGTATCCCTCTAGTGGGGCTGTGATTTGGCAAAGTGGGTGGGGTTATATCCTGCCTGGTTGGCCCTGTCCGGGCGTATCGTCAGATGGGGCCACAGTGCCCCCCCCCCCTCCGTCTCAGCCTCCAGCATATATGCTGCAATAGTCTATGTGCCTGGGGGCTAGGGTCAGTCTGTCCTATCTGGTGAAATACTCCTGTCTTATCTGGTGTCCTGTGTGAACTTAAGAATGCTCCCTCTAATTCTCCCATCTCTCTCTCCTCTCTCCTCTCTCTCTCTCAGGACCTGAGCCCTAGGACCATGCCTCAGGACTACCTGGCCTGACGACTCCTGGTTGTTCCCAGTCCACCTGGTCGTGCTGCCGATCCAGTTTCTACTGTTTTACCTGAGGCTATGGAACCCTAACCTGTTCAACGGACGTGCTACCTTGTCCCGGATCTGCTGTTTTCGACTCTCTCTCTACTGCACCTGCTGTCTCAACCTCTTAATGCTTGGCTATGAAAAGCCAACTGACAATTACTCCTGAGGTGCTGGCCTGTTGTACCCTCTACAACCACTGTGATTATTATTTGACCCTGCTGGTCATCTATGAACGTTTGAACATCTTGAAGAACGATCTGGCCTTAATGGCCATGTACTCTTATAATCTCCACCAAGCACTGCCAGAAGAGGACTGGCCACCCCTCAGAGCCTGATTCCTCTCTAGGTTTCTTCCTAGGTTCTAGGGAGTTTTTCTTAGCCACCATGCTTCTACATCTACATTGCTTGCTGTTTGGGGTTTTAAGATGTGTTTCTGTATAAGCACTTTGTGATGACATTTGCTGATGTAAAAAGGGCTTTATAAATACATTTGATTTGGGGTGTGAAAATTAGATGTAATCCATTAACAGTTTTGTTTCAAGTTCTTATCTAACAGATGTTTCATTATATGAATTAATTCTTACCTCAGTTTCTTTGAAAATAACTGCCATTATTTAAACTTGTTTATTTGGAATATCAATGAAGAAGGTTTCATATAATCAGAAGACCCCAAGAAAGGTACATACAAAAGTTTCAGGGGATCTTTAAACAATCTCAAGCGTCATCATGCACATCACACAACCTAATCCAAGCTCCTACGTCCTATTACCGTAGTAGAGCCTGGTAGAGTGTATGGTAGATCCGTGTTCTCAGGGCGAGGCTAATGACAGGTGGCCCAGGTGGCAGACGATGCAATGTGTGACCAGGAGTGGCTTTAACCCTGCCCTACACTGCAAATATTGACCCGGGGACAACCCACGTCAGGAACAGAGAGAAGGGAGGATAGTCAGTGCCGTAGGAGCTAAGGACACCTCAGCATTCTGAGAGAGAGCAAGAAAGAAAGAAGCAAATAGGATTACCAAGCCTTAGTTAGGATCACCTCAGCATTCTGAGAGCGGGAAGGATCAAGTAAGAAAGAGAGAATGCTAAGGACAGCACAGCATTCCACTGCTCCAACATCCACACTAGAATTCATGGCAGCCTGATTTCTGGTCCAATGTGATATACTACGTAGCCCTATCCTTTTGCATTTCACATAGGTTAAGTAGCAAACACTCCACACCAACTCATATTACATCAGAATCCCATCAATCCAGATGTGCATCTTGTTGTAAACAGCATCATTCAAACATGGATTTATGGCACAGTGGAATAAAAAAAAGAGTGCAGACATCATTCAGAATGGGATTGGGATGTAATATGCATTGGTGTGGTGTGTTTTAGAGTGTTTCCTAATATGCTTTAGACACATTTCATATTGCATTATAGTCAACGGCAGGTGATGACTCAGCAAAATGTGACAACCAATTATCTCAGTAATGAAACAAAATATATATTTTTTAACTTAAAAGTAAACTAAAAAACAAAAAGCACAAAAAGAGTGAAAATAAGGCCACAAAAAAATGGGTTAACTTCCCCTTCAATCTGTTAAATCTTTTTGTTTACTTTATGAAAGGTAATTTATTACTATTTCAAATGTTTAAAAAAATATTTTATCTTTAACTCTGCGTTGTTGGAAAAAGACCTGTATGTAAGCATTTCACTGTAGTTTATTTGATTTTATTGAGAATGATGTCAATCTTACGGATCTGACCTGATCCATGAACTGACTAATAGCCCCGATATCAAATCAGATTGCTAGATTTAATGCTGACCTGTCCTTGGATCTATGCCAACTATTACGATTCAACAGTTCCGTTACCCATTCTTATTATAAAAGGAAAAAGTACATAACAACACTATCAAATCCTACTTTAATCAAACTTAATGATATACCTTAAAATGGCTGTCTGATAATGAAATAACTGAGAGAAAGTCAAAATTCTAGAATCAATGGAACTGTCTGCCTCTACACATTCCATCAGAGCTTTGGGGGGAGAGATGGAGAGGGTTGGTGTGTGGGAGGGGCCATCAGGTGAGCTTGTGGCAGGTGTATAAGAGCATGTCCAGGTGATAGAGAAAGGACACGGCAGTGCAAGTAGCAACAGAGAAAAGGAGACATACAAAGGTGCCACGGAGAACAGGTAGGAAATATATCTCTCCCTCCACCACAAATCTATCTTCACTATCCCTTATCCCTCAATCTGAACCTTTTCCTGGTAAATGTGCCTTAAATGCTGTGAACTTTTCCAGACTCTTTCAGTCTATAAAAACGTGAACAACTGAATAGATGTGCAATTACTTGTAATTCTGCATGGCAGTTATTCATTATTGTTTCCACTCAGCTATACTTTTGAGTTATAGTAATATGAGGACAGAAGCAGATTATCTGTGCAGTTTTGTGACATGCATGTGGTATCTGGGTCTGTATTCACAATGATTCAGAATAGAGGTGCTGATATAGGATCAGTTTTGTCTTGTAGATCACAATGATTAAAATGATATGGACAGGGGGAACAGGATCCCAGATCAGCACTCCTACCTACTCTGAGATGCTCAATAATGAACTCTGTTTCCTTCCAGAAAGGTATTAATCATGATCCGAGGTCTGCTGTCGGTGTTGTTTGTCCTTGTGGCCGTAGCAGTGTCTTCATCTTTGGCCAAGCCTGAGAAGAACATTGCCAAGAGGGGGAAGAGGATCCCTCAGACTCTCTCTAGAGGTATCACTCCCTCCCCTTACTATTTTTCAAGGCTTATCACAGTGTAGTGTTTGAATGAATGAAAGAAAGGTTTTAAGAGTACAGTACACTTTCTCATTTTCCTTATTCTCAAAGCACTGGTGAGTGTGGTCTGAGATATCTAATGAATAGAGCTGACATACGATTCCTTATTCTAGATGTCAGTGGAGGCATGTCTGTTCTACGCAATATATCTCTACCTGAATGTTCTGTAATGTTCCATCTTCCTGAGCAGACCCCAGGTATTCTGACACTGTTCTTCCTTCCGGTCTCCTGTAGGCTGGGGTGATCAGCTGATCTGGGCTCAGACCTATGAGGAGGCTCTGTACTGGGCCAGGGCACAGTGAGTGAACAAACTTTTATGACTACATACGACATGGCATCCTATTTCTTATGTGGTGCACAATAGGGAATAGGGTGTTATTTCACATACATATAATAGATCTGGATAACTGATGTGTTGTCTTCGCAAAAAAGCAAATACATTTCAAGGCATTCCTTGGCATCTCCTTTCTATTCTATTCTATTGTAACCAGAACTACTTTGTCTCCACAGGAACAAGCCTCTGATGGTCATCTTTCACCTGGAGGACTGTCCCCACAGCGCATGTAAGACCCTGATCTCTAACCCCTGACCTCTAACCCCTGACCTACAGCAAATAAACTGCCACTTTATTGCACCTTCCTGAACAGACCTCAGGTCAAAGTCCCTCCCTTGGCTAGTTATGCATCCTGGCATTCTCCCAAATTGTGATGCATCATTCAGTTGAATTAGATGCCAGGACTTGTTTAAACAACAATTATCAAACTCGTAGTAGAACAAACAGGACTCTGTTTGCCAAGGTGGTATATACCTCTAGCCTCCTACTGCCATGTATGGAATAGGACAATAAAACAACTATGTGGGTATGTTACTCAACTGTTAATAGATGGAGATCTCTTAAGTCAATATAACGTATTCCATAATTTCTTTCATGATGTCTTTCGTGTATCCAGCCATGAAGAAAGCCTTCGCTGAAGACAAGGACATCCAGAAGGTACTTGATGAAGACTTCATCATTCTCAATCTGGTGGTGAGTTTTAAATTCAGACTTTGGAAAACGTTACTAGAATCATGCCAAGCACAATACATACATTAATTATCTTTTGATCTATTTTATGAATTTACTTTATAGTATATATACTTTTTTGTATTCATATTTTACATTTTTTTTTAAACAGACCTTTAGTATTTAGATTTTGTGATGATTTAGTGTTTCTTTCCCTGTGTTATCAGTATGAAACCACAGACAAGCATCTCTCCCCTGATGGCCAGTATGTCCCCAGAATCATCTTTGTCGGTGAGTGATGAGGTCACGTTTTCCATGTAGCATTACATGCTAACGAATTTCAATATTTTGTCTATGATGGCATCAAACAAAAGTGACCGATTTTAATCAATAGTTCTCTCTCGCTCTCTCTCCCCCTCCCCCCTCTCTCTCTTTCTCTCCCCTCAGATCCCTCTATGACAGTGAGAGCTGACATCACAGGACGCTACTCCAACCGCATGTACGCCTATGAGCCTTCTGACATCCAACTCTGTGAGTACAACTTGATCTTATCTCCCTTTTGAATGTTTGATTGCATACTAACAGTTTACATACTGTTAATAAATCAGTATTTAGTAGATTATAAATATTTAAGCATTTATACACATTTATAAGCTTTTATAAATGTAAGGTATTAGAAATTGTAACCAGACTTTGTTTTATAATTCAAATATATTACATTTGGCCATTAGTGCCATCAACAACAACAAATTACTCCTCTGTGAGAAACAACCTGCTCTTGAACGACTCTTGTGTGACTTAGTCTTGATTTGTCGTGAGTGACTTAGTCTTGACTTCTCTTGAGTGACTTTTGACTTCTCTTGAGGGACTTAGTCTTGACTTCTCTTGAGTGACTCTTCATTTTCCCTTCTCCCTACAGTGTTGAGCAACATGCAGAAGGCCAAGAAGCTGCTGAAGACTGAGTTGTAAGCACTGACAAAGCATGTGACCCGTTGACCTTTGGCCTGTGACTTCAGAGGTTTTCTGAACATTCTCAGAATGATCTCTGGAGCCTAGGAGTCAGCCAGTGGGATACTGTCACCATGTAAACCTAAGCACTGGAAAAAAAACTAGTCTTCACTTTCACAAACTAATTTCAATTTTTTTATGATTTTCCCTGAAACTCTCTGTCTTTGTAATGTATTGCTGTACATCTAAGATGTATTTTTATTAAATATAGTGCAATTCTTAAATGATGTGTGTATTATTGTAAAATGTAACCAGATTATCTGAGTGTATTACATTTTTTGACTCAAGTTAAAAGAGCTATTAAAAAGACAGAAACTGTGTGTGCATGAATGTGTGTGTGTGTGTGTGTGTGTGTGTATGTGTGTAGCTAGGGAGTGAGTGCTGACATCCTGGTCACATCCTGAATGGGCAGAGCCATTGAGGGTATGAAAGGACTTTTCCTGAGTCACTCCTGGTTGCCTGGTTACTGAACCGGTCACAGCCTGGTTGCCTGGCTACCGAACCTCAACCAATGCCTTTGTTGTATAACGGGGCTTCCTTCTTAAAAAAAAACACACACAGTGACCTGAGTAATTATCTTTGCTCTTCATAGGAATCTATGCAAATTATATGCCAGAAAGCAAATAAAAGCATTACTTACTTACTTACAAAACTGATTTTAGTTTCTTGAAAATGCTTAGGCTCCTGCTTTGAGCTGAGCTCAACATTTTGCAAATTCACTGGTTGTGTTTCTATTGAAACAGAGCCCAACTAACCCAGTGAATGTCGACTGGTCAACTTGACTGGGTATTGGTGGGAAATGGGTTACTATCAATGTTGAAAGGAAAGCCCAAGAACAGAAACGGGATGAAATAGATGTAAAATATCAATTTTATTGTGATTTCTTGTACAAAGGCTAAGGTACCTAGTTCACAGAACCATCAGTAGCAGCAGCACATACAAGCAGAGACATGATGCAGCAGCACATACAAGCAGAGACATGATGCAGCAACACATGCTAGCAGAGACATGATGCAGCAACACATACTAGCAGAGACATGATGCAGCAGCACATACAAGCAGAGACATGATGCAGCAACACATACTAGCAGAGACATGATGCAGCAGCACATGCTAGCAGAGACATGATGCAGCAGCACATACAATCAGAGACATGGTGCAGCAGCACATGCTAGCAGAGACATGATGCAGCAGCACATACTAGCAGAGACATGATGCAGCAGCACATACTAGCAGAGACATGATGCAGCAGCAATACAGCAGAGACATGAAAATGGCAGCAACACAGCTAGCAGAGACATGATGCAGCAGCACATACTAGCAGAGACATGATGCAGCAGCACATACTAGCAGAGACATGATGCAGCAGCACATACTAACAGAGACATGATGCAGCAGCACATACTAACAGAGACATGATGCAGCAGAACATACTAACAGAGACATGATGCAGCAGCACATACTAGCAGACATGATGCAGCAGCACATACTAACAGAGACATGATGCAGCAGCACATACTAACAGAGACATGATGCAGCAGCACAATCGACTGCCAGGCTTTGAATCACTATCAGCAGAACAAAGTGGATCATATTTGTTTTCAGGTCAGTCTTCCCCAGAATTACATAGTGTTGGTATTCAGACGGCATAAGCAATTGACTCTTACATTAATGCATTTGGTTTAGCAGATTTCTAATAATTAGGAATGTTTACACAGAAATATACATAAAGAACAACTTTTTTGTTGAATACTGTGTAGCATGATGACTTCAAGTAAAGGCAACAACAAGCTGCTTAAATAGCTGTAGTTATGTAGTTACAGCACACAACTGTCAACAGCACGCAGTCCTGTTATTGAGTGTTAAAATCAAATGTACAAATATTCAATGATATCTTCAATCGCCATGCGCTCAAAATATTACAAACTGTTCTTCATTATGTCAGTCATTGTTTGTAATATAGGAGTCATTCAGTAGTCACAACATCACAGTTCACATGTTCTAATACTGGTCTGAGCATACTGAACGCTTGCCCATCAAGGGTGTATCAAATATCAAATGTATTCTCTGAAAACGTTGATTCCAAGAGATTTGTCATCGGAAGCAGAGCCATATACGTATGAGAGGTTAAATACAGGATATGATTCGGATTGGGAGTGGCCTCAGGTGTCCTATTAGGGTAATAGACTCATGCAGCATTTTAATATACAGCCGGTCGTGTTCTTTAGGGCACACAACAGAAAACATTTTGCAACTGAAAATGTGAAGGAAAATGTAGTTCCTCCTGTCTCAGTCAGTTTTCTCCTGTTTAGTGCCCTAATGAACACGACCCAGTTCTTTTCCAGACACACACCTTTATGAAACGCCACACAAAGGCCTGCCGCTTCGCTCAGCTGGTGAAAACACACACAAGCCACTCGCTTATTTACAAACACAGTCCCTAAAACAGGCGGCAAACCCACCTCCACCAGGAGAGCTACTGCAGGCTTTTGCTTCGGTCCCACTTTAACTAACACAACCGATTTAGCTGAAAATAGTCCCGATGAGCAACTAATTTGTTTAGAATCAGCTGTGTTAGTGTTAGTTAGAGTAGGGCTGGAGAAAAAGCCTGCACATCCAGTAGCTCTCCAGGAGGAGGGTTAGCCACTTCCAGGGTGTGGGGTGAGGGGGGAAGGGCGCAGAGCCAGCAGTTGCCAGCAGTTACAGGAAGGCACTGGGATTGGCTCGAGGGTCTTTCTGGTTCCTGTATTGATACGTTAGCCACACCCCCAGGATCTGAAGCAGGAATAAAGAATAAACATTACTGACCCTACAAATAACAGATCATATACTGTAAATATACATTTTCATTCCCTATTAGATTTCATAAACTGCGGTTTACTGTAAGTCATTAAGTTCAATTGATTGAATACTTGATTGACACACCAGAACATTCCCTGACTGTATATAGAGGGGGATCTCACCTCAGTGAAGCTGAAGAAGAGGCCTATCCCGCCCACGAAGCGCAACACCTCTCCTGCATGCGCCTGGATCTGCTCAGCACACGGTGAACAGGAGTGGTTGGGGAAACAGGCCTGTAGAGGGACACAGAGAGACACCCCACAGATGGACAAGTTAGTCAGGAAAACTACTTTACATCCACAATACTGAATATACAGCAGCTGATATCATCAGCTCTAAAAATATCAGAGCCATTTCAACACAGATGTATGTGTAAAAACATGTTTTTTAGACAATCCCATTCGTTGTAATGATATATCTTGATATGTACCAACAGAGCTTGTGACCTGTGATGGAGAGGTCAAAGACAACATACTGTACATTCAGATTCAGTGCACCAGAGGGTTCATTTGTTAATGCTTACAGCGTCACAGGTCCCGTTGTTGTCTACGTGGTAGAAGCCACAGCAGTTGAGACTCTTCTCTACGTCTCTCTGGGTGGTATGAGAGTTGTTCCATCCCACCTCCAACAGTTGTTCCTAAAACAGGGGTACAACAGCAAGCACTGACCACCATAGATACACCCATATACATATACATTAGGTGTATTACAATGCCTGTATACACAGGACCAGGCATTTCTAAGGTAGTCTGCTATTCTTGAACCAGATGGAGGTAAGTCTGAATAAAATAGTGATTTTGAAAGGTACTCCATAGTGCATGGAACCGGATCACACCGCAGTGCCGAAACATGGGAGGTCCCTAGATCTGAGATTTCACCACAATATTAACCAATAACAGACACATCATGATTCATTAGCATATGTTGTCTTGTATCTATCTAGAATTGAATCACAAGATTTCTGTGATTTGTCTGAAAAGTTTTTTTTGTTCCTCTAGAACTGAAAGGAATGTTGTTGTGATTGACAGGAGTTTGTGCTCCTACCTGCTGATCCTTGTTGATGGCCAGACAGGCGCTGGAGACAGAGAACTGGACGATGAACACCATGAAGAGGATGATCATATGAGAGAGGGCGGTGTGTGCGCACGTGTGTGTGTGTGTGTGTGTGTGTGTGTGTGTGTGTGTG
>NC_036869.1:8143887-8206387 GCF_002910315.2 Salvelinus sp. IW2-2015
ACTGGGCACCACTGTCAAGAATAAACACTCCAATACACACATTCTCAACACAGAGCTTTTGTAGATTTGAACCAGTTGGTCACACTTCCGAAGGCGAATAATACTTATTTTCAACAGTCAAATGTTTAATTTCTCTAAACTTCTGTATTAGTAATATGGAATATTATAGATTAATACTATAATAATGTAAACTAATAATGTAATAATAACACTGTAATAATGACTGAAAGCCAGTCAGTATTATGCCCTGATGACTAAGCAGAAGCAGGGGTCGGCAGTGTCTACGCAGGCTGACTCAATGTGCAATACGATACTGGACCTGGTCTCACAGATGTTATTGCGTGTGCATGCCATGCATGAATGGAAACTACAGTACAGCCTGGAAACAACTCATGGATAAACTACAAGGGCTATGAGTCCTATTGAAATAAAGGACACGGGTGAAGGTAAAGGACAACGGGTGAAGGTAAAAGGACAACGGTGAAGGTAAAGGACAACGGGTGAAGGTAAAGGACCAAGGGGTGAAGGTAAAGGACAACGGGTGAAAGGTAAGAGGGACATAAAGGGGGTAGGTAAAGGACAACGGGTGAAGGTAAGACCAACGTGTGAAGGTAGAGACAAGGTGACAAGTGCTAAGGAAACGGGTGAAGGTTAGGACAAGGGGTGAAGGTAAACGGACACGTCGGTGAAGGAGAAGGACACGGGTGAAGGTAAACGGACAACGGGTGAAGGTAAAGGACAACAGGGTGAAGGTAAGGACAACTGGAGGGTAGGAAAGGTAAGGTGGACAACGGGTGACACGGTAAGCGACACGGGTGAAGGTAAGAGGAACAACGGGTGTAAGGTAAAGGACAACGGTGAAGGTAAAGGACAACGGGTGAGGTAATAGTACAGACAGGTGAAGGTAGGACAACGGGTGAAGGTAAAGGACATACGGGTGAAGGTAAGGACAGAGGAGTGATAGTAAGGACAACGGTGAAAAAGGACAACGGGTGAAGGTAAACTGGACAACGGGTGAATAGGACAAGTGGGGAACGGACAACGGGTGAAGGTAAAGGACAAGGGTGGTGAAGATCTAAAGGACAAGGTGAGGAAAGGACAACGTGTGTGTGTGTGTGTGTGTGTGTGTGTGTGTGTGTGTGTGTGGGTGTGTGTGTGTGTGTGTGTAAGAGAGAGAGAGAGAGAGAGAAAGTGAGTGTGGACATTAACCCGGAAACTATCAGATAGGCTTACAGGTTATGGTATGTAATAAAACAAAGTGAGTGATGTTGTTGCAGTGGTATAACCTGTCAGAAGGACACAGGCTACACCTCAGACTGTGTGCTTTTAGAAATAGACAGGGGCGCAATGTCCCCAGTGAAATTTGCGCCCCTGGAAATAGAAGAAGCAACAGTCAAAAGTGGAACATAATTTTCTATCATTAAAACATTTATCTGCCTGTAAATGTATATTCAGTTTAAATATAGGTCACCACTGTGTTCTGTTTTGATGCCACAAACACTCCTGCAAAACATTGGGTGGTGTTGTGGACATTCGATGCCCTATGTTGAGGGTTTGTATAGGAATGCTATGGAGTCTACACACACCCTATGGCCCATATAATGTTGTTTTCAGTAACAACCACTTGATAAGAGATATCAGGAATGGTTAGAGCTGACAAAGACAGGATACACCCTTGCATTGGAAAGTGTCAGGACTCAGGAGAGGAAACGAGATAGGAAATGGAGAAAGGAAATAATATATATAGGCCATTTTAAATATTCAGTTGCCTAAATACTGAATATAAATCCTAATATTTTTACGTGCTGAGGTTGCCTTTGTCAAACAGGAGACGCAAATCGTATTCAATACAAAGGTTCAGTTTTAATTATTTATAGCAGCAGAGCCTGGTCTGACCCAATGTATTGTTTAAAACAGGCTGTACCGCAACAATGTTCCTTACACACCCGCACAGACCGCATAAAAAACGTAATATAGGCTACGGAACCAACGCCCAAAACCTGTTACAGTATAGCTTAGTAATACTCCATATGGTCAATTCTGGAATCGCATACTCACAACATAAAGGATATTGAGCGCACAGAGGGAGTGCTTGGAGCAGGTGAACCCGGAGCAGGCCATCATTGAGATTTTTGATAATAAGCCAAACGAATAATAAGATAAAGCAATTCCTTGTAAAAACTAAATAAAAATGGAAATACCCCAAATCAAGACGGTTATGATTGTCCCCACTACAAAGTGTGGTCGCGAGATGAACTAGTATTCTGCCAGCAGCACAAACGTTGACGTCACTTGTGTATGGTAATGAGGAAACCTTCAAAAATAAAAGCCTGCATTTGAAAACATTGCAATGAGGATAACTCATTCAAATTATATTGCATTTTAATCAATGGCCACTTTTATTGTGCCAACAAGAAAATGCAATAAGTAATTTATGAAAACAAATTTCAAATAATATGTTTGTTTTTTTATGAATGTTTACAATGAAAAAATACAATGTTGACACTGGTATATTGACAATATTGGACTGTAGGGAGAACACTTTTCTACCTTTCTCAGCTAAAGTGGGGTGAAAAATACTCAGTAGCGTTTCAACTAAGCAAATATGGTTAGTTTTGGAGGGCAATGTTTTATAGACATATCAAATCAAATCAAATTGTATTTGTCAAATGCTCCCCCGAATACAACAGTGAAATGCTTACTTACAAGCGTTTAACCAACAATGCAGTTTTAAGAAAAAGACGTGTTAAGTAAAAAATTAAAAAATTCCTGAGCAAGCTCTGTACTGGTGGTGCCCCGATCCCGCAGCTGAATCAACTTTAGGAGACGGTCCTGGCACTTGCTGGACTTTCTTGGGTGCCCTGAAGCCTTCTTCACAACAATTGAACCACTCTCCTTGAAGTTCTTGATGATCCGATAAATGGTTGAGTTAGGTGCAATCTTACTGGCAGCAATATCCTTGCCTGTGAAGCCCTTTTTGTGCAAAGCAATGATTATGGCACGTGTTTCCTTGCAGGTAACCATGGTTGACAGAGGAAGAACAATGATTCCAAGCACCACCCTCCTTTTGAAGCTTCCAGTCTGTTATTCGAACTCAATCAGCATGACAGAGTGATCTCCAGCCTTGTCCTCATCAACACTCACACCTGTGTTAACGAGAGAATCACTGACATGATGTCAGCTGGTTCTTTTGTGGCAGGGCTGAAATGCAGTGGAAAAGTTTTTTGGGGATTCAGTTCATTTGCATGGCAAAGAGGGACTTTGTAATGAATTGCAATTCATCTGATCACTCTTCATAACATTCTGGAGTATATGAAAATTGCCATCATACAAACTGAGGCAGCAGACTTTGAGAAAAATAATATTTGTGTCATTCTCAAAACTTTAGGCTAATAGGACCGATGGTGAATGAAGATTACCTACTCGCTGTCAGATCCTTACAAGGCACCCAGACCTTCGTTCTCGATATCTCCGTCTCTTTCTCCTGCGAAGGACGGGGATGAGGGCCTTGTCGGGCGTCTTAATAAAATCCTTCCCGTCCGACTCGTTAAAGGAAAAGTATTCCTCCAGTACCGGGTGAGTAATCGCTGTCCTGATATCTAGAAGCTCTTTTCGGTCATAAGACACGGTGGCAGAAACATTATGTACAAAATAAGTTACAAATAACGCAAAAAACCACACACAATGGCACATTTGGTTAGGGGATTGTAAAACGGCAGCCATCTCCTCCGGCACCATTATCCATAAGCATTTAGTCCTGCATGTATATTAATTCCAAAACAATAAATTAATGTACTGTTGTTGTGTTTAATATCAGTTGTAAAGACAAAACACTTTAACACTCTGTTTGCTTCCAGTGTGAAATAAAATGTAAACAATAGTGGAATGGCATACCTGTTAACAGCCTAGATTAGCCTAATGGTGATGGTAGTGGCTGCACCTTCACAGATTTAAATCAGCCCAAGGCCAGCATTGATGTGTGCCAAAAAAATGCATCAGGTCATTTTCTAGGCCTTATCCTAGTAAACCCATGTTGCTATAGGTTTAGCCTTCCAACAATTTTCTTAAACCCACCTTTGTCGCAATCAATCCAAAGGTTGGCCTCTTGGACAATCCAAATTGTAATTTGTGAGAAAATACAAATTATTATTACTTGGCCTTTGTCTTATTAGAAGACCTGTCTTATTTAAAGTCCTAAGCAAGCACAATACCAGGATGAAATACCTTTCACCTGTTTTATATTTGATAAAATAATGGTTGTTTTAACTTGTGCTCCTTCAACCTCGCTTCCAATTGCTGGGTAGCATTTCCTACAGAAATCTATCATTTGATAGGCCTATCTGTTAAAGGGGAGGGGTGGCATATCCCTCAACCAGTATGAAAGAGTCTTAAAGCATACCCTACTTTCACCAGTTTTAAAATGTCTGTAGTAAATTGAGTTACAATACCATGATGCTACAAATCTTAGATGCATCTGTCTTATTTTTTAAATTGTACATTTTCGCCTGTATTTTGTACATTTTCACTCAAAATTCCCATTAGCGAAATTCAAATTAAATATTCGGGTCATTTTATGAAAACATTTATTTTGAAAAACCTAACTTATTTGAATAAAACACAAAATTTGTTGCTGTAGTTTGTCTATAAATCATAAAAATGGTATAATAGTTGAAGTTTGCATTAAACTACAATATTTATTACGTACTAACACAGTGTCTGAGGACATACAGTACCAGTCAAAAGTTTGGACACACCTACTCATTCAAGGGTTTTTGTTTATTGTAACTATTTTCTACATTGTAGAATAATAGTGAAGACATCAGAACTATGAAATAACAAATATGGAATCATGTAGTAAGCAAAAAAGTGTTAAACAAATCTAAATATATTTATATTTGAGATTCTTCCAAGTAGCCACCCTTTCCCTTGATGTCAGCTTTGCACACTTTTGGCATTCTCTCAACCAGCTTCATGAGGTAGTCACCTGAAATGCATTTCAATTAACAGGTGAGCCTTGTTAAAAGTGAATTTGTCAAATGTATTTCCTTCTTAATGCGTTTGAGCCAATCAGTTGTGTTGTGACAAAGTAGGGGAGGATACAGAAGATAGCCCTATTTGGTAAAAGACCAAGTCCATATTATGGCAAGAACAGCTCAAATAAGCAAAGAGAAACAACAGTCCATCATTACTTTAAGACATGAAGGTCAGTCAATGTGGAACATTTCAAGTAATTTGAAAGTTTCTTGAAGTGCAGTCGCAAAAACCATCAAGCGCTATGATGACTGGCTCCCATGAGGACCGCCACAGGAAAGGAAGACCCAGAGTTAACTCTGCTGCAGAGGATAAGTTCATTCGAGTTACCAGCCTCAGAAATGGCAGCCCAAATAAATGCTTCACAGAGTTCAAGTTACAGACACATATCAACATCAACTTTCAGAGGAGACTACATGAATCAAACCTTCATGGTCGAATTGCTGCAAGGAAGACTCCTTTCACAGAACAGCGCAAACTGGCACTAACCAGAATAGAAAGAGGAGTGGGAGGCCCCGTTGCATAACTGAGCAAGAGGACAAGTACATTAGAGTGTCTAGTTTGATAAACAGATGCCTCACAAGTCCTCAACTGGCATCTTCATTAACTAGTACCCACAAAACACCAGTCTCAACGTCAACAGTGAAGAGGCGACTCCGGGAGGCTGGCCTTCTAGGCAGAGTTGCAAAGAAAAAGCCATATCTTAGACTGGCCAATAAAAACAAAAGATTAAGATGGGCAAAATAACACAGACACTGGACAGAGGAACTCTGTGCTTTTCTTTCAAAAACAAGGACATTTCTAAGTGACCCCAAACTTTTGAACGGTAGTGTATATTTGTTGTTAATTAAACATGTATTTCTTTAAATATAGCCTACACAAAAGTTTTCAACATACCAGTTTTTGTGTAAACTTTCAAAAGAAATGCTGGTATAAATAATACAATATTACAAATAAAATACTTCAAATTATCCATTTATTTTTCAAAGGTGGTTGCAATGCTGTGTAAAACAGTTGTTCTGCACTAGAGTCATAAAATACATCAACATTCACAACATTTAGCATGTCTTTGCAGGGGGACTATTCAAATAAAAATGTGTCTGCATCGTGCTGCCAGCATAATATCCTGCTGCTAGGAGAACGGTAATGTGAGATGACATGCCTAAAAGGGGGGTTGCTCCGGAGCTTCCCCAGTGCTCTGATTGGTTAAAGGATCACGTTTGTAATTTATATATAAATAATTGCGGTGATGCGGTGGCAGTGATGATGGTAGAGGGTTTCAGACTATTGTCTCACCGCCAGACAGCTACAACTGGTGCATGTTTAGGGTGCGTTACAGATAGATAGCCCATATTTATGTGGTTCCTTTGCCAGTGCAGAATGTCCAGTATGTGTCTGGAACTTACCCAATCCCTCCCCTTTAGTCTGCCATCATCTAAAGTTCCAAATCCAACTGTACTCCAACTAACCTAATTTCTCAGGACACATGACAGCCTCCTCTATATCTGAACACCCTCATGAGAATTGGAGCTGGCTAATTAGTTGAGGTTCTCAGTGAGAGTGCATGTGTGGAAGTGCATGTAAGGCCAGAGTCACATTACAGATATAGGAAGGCCTAGTTCATGAATAATTCATCATCCTCTGTGGGTCAATCAGGCCCTGCATGGCTGGGATCTCCATACTCACCTGAACCTAAACACAGACAGACAGAGACAGGAAAACAAATACAGACAGACAGGTTGGGGTATGGGGACATCCAGATACCCAGAAATGACACACACACAATATCTATGTCAGAGTGATTTACTTGACCTACATGCACCAATAAGCTGAAACCACCTAAGAGAGTGGACTCTCAGGCCCTGGACGACGTAAAAACAGTCTGAAATCAGGTTATGGCTCTAGTGAATATTACAGTTTTTTTTTATTGCTTTGGAACTATTTTCACAAGTTTGTGGTACATTTTCACAACACTTAGCACAAAACTGGTCACATGTGTAACGCAGTCAGTCTTTCATTCCAAACCTGTCGTTGTGCATTCATTTGGATTGTAAACATCTCTCACCACACAACTATTGATTCAACATATATGTTTATTGTGAAATGTAATGAGAACACTGGTTTAATCACCAAAACACAACATATTGATATCTTTTCAATTTAGTCATTTTAGCTACTAGGTAATCCAATAGCAAACAATGCCCTTAGAAGTGCTGAAAGTAATATGCTACAGTACTGTAGATTACAGTAGATTACAGTAGATTACAGTAGATTACAGTAGATTACACASTTTTCACATTAGGCAATACACTTACATTATGCAAAAGAATTGTCACAACTCTATACCAATCAAAGGTGTGCTCAATGAAGACATCCTCTACAATCTTTCATGCAAAAAATGTTAACAAATCCTGATATAATTGCAACGGTCTCTAATCAAATATAAGAAATTAAATTAAAAATTAAATGAATGAAAATAAAACATAACGCTTAGCACGCATTCATTTGCATCAAGCCTGTCTTGAGCATTTGGCCGATGTGTTTCATAGATACCTGGAGCCACTTCAAAAGGTTTCCGATTGTTGGTAGGCTGAGGGATGCCACATTGGCAAAGGTGTCATCGTTTTCCTCAACGGCCTGATGTATTTCAGACAACCGTCTGTCATTCCTGGCCCTCACCATTTCCACCACAGCCCACTCCTGCTGGTCGGTCAGCACACGGCCACGGCCAACAATATGGGTTGTTACATTTACATTTACATTTAAGTCATTTAGCAGACGCTCTTATCCAGAGCGACTTAATTGTTCTGTCAATTCTGAGGGTAGAACAGAGTATACTGTCAATAGATCCTACTGGAAGAATACTGGAACATGTTTTGTGAATTTACATGCATTATAATATGTCATTTGCTATAAATGTAATGGTAAAGCATAGTGAATTTCCTGCAGACTCACTGGTTTTCTTGGCGAAACGTTATCATGATCAAATTGACAGTTGATCTTTTAATCTGGCAGATTTGTCCATGGTAAGGCCTCTGTTTACCACATGGTCAACAAAGATGGCCCACGAAGATGGCCCGGACTTCATTAGACACAACAGTTCCCTGCCGTCTGCCTCCCTCTCTCTGTCCTCTTTAATGGGGACCATGCCCACCTCTTTAATGGGGACCATGCCCACCTTTGACGGGCCCCTTGGCCACGAGCTCTTTCATTTCTTCCTCTCCCTAGCTGTCTATCCTGCTCCATGTTGATAGAAATTGCAAGTGTTCACATCCCCTTTAGCATCTATATGGTGACCAACTGTGGTTACCACTATGTGAAATCAATTAGCAATAATGAGTAGTCATTATGTATGGTTATCATGTATCCTACATGTCATTTAGGTGTTTATACTTCACACACATTTCTGTAGTTCTCAAAATCTGTATATAGTAGACAAAATAGTTACAAATCTATAGGTTTACCAAACGGTTAGTTTCGTGATTAACCATTAAGTGCAGTTGGATTAAGTGATGGTCAAATATATTTAAACAAATGAGAAGAGAATCATGTGAAAAGTATTGTGAGCATTGCATTGTGAAAGACAATGACTTTATATGAAAGGTATTTCGAGATGAAACACTGATCAGGTTTGATGAAAAAGTTACTGTGTGAGTTCATGTGTTGGACTTAGTCAATTGAAAAGGTGCTTAAAGTTTTGAAAAAACTGCCTTTTTGATCATCTGTTTGGAGTTGTCCTAAGAGTTGTGAAATAGTACCAAAGCAAGAAAAAAAGCAAAAAAAAGAGGCAACATGCTGCTCTGAGAAACAGACCTACAGTAAATGCAGTAGTATGGCGTTGATGTACTTCTCTAGATCTACAGTGGAGGTCCCTGTTAGACTCCCTGGAGTCTATGTCCCAAATGGCAACCTCTTCCCTATGGGTCCTGGTCAAAAGCAGTGCACTAGATAGGGATTAGGGTGTCATTTGGGATGTAAACCCAGTTTGTTTACCTAAGGTCCATTAGAACTCTGGGCCTTTTCCCTTGAAGCACAGGACAGAGGTCACAGTAGTGTCAACAGCATTCCTTCACCTGGCCTGTGTATACGCAGGTGCAGAAGCAGGTGCATGAAAGTTACACAATGATTGGCTTGACTTCACCTCTCTTTAATAGCCATCACAATCACCCACTTTTTCATTCAGTTCTGAGTTACTGAGCACCTAACTAATTAGGAAGTCTTTCAATAAACTCTCTTAACCTCCATCAGACATATGAACAGAAGCCTTATTTACTTGCCAACTTATTTAAGAATACAACACAGAAACAATACTAAACAAGTGAATACATATAAAAACACTTTATTAATAAAAAGATTAAAGCATTGCCAAGTTACAAAGTTGAGTTTTCATAAAACGAGGATGACAATCTACTGCAGATTGAGGTCTTGACTTCCTCTCTAAACCTGAACAACGTTGGTAAAGGGAGTTCGCTCTGACCGACCTCTAATTAATCCAATCCTTAAATTGAAAAAAGAATAATAAAAAATAAAGCTTAAATATCACAGATGGGTGGTCTTGATAGATGACATCTAGTCTCCTATCCTCCTGAAGTTGAGTCGGGAGGTCCCGTGGTTTTTCACTGAGGGTTGCGCTTTGATTGAGGAGTCTACGACCCCTGGTCGGTTAGGCAGTATGGATGGGCGTGTTCCAGGTCGTTTTTATTGCAGTCACACTGCACACATTATCTCATACTTCTTACAATGCCTGGATAAGTATTTATCTTGAATGTATCAGGAACCACATTAATATGATAGTCTGGCAAATCTTCTAAAATAGGTAGCATGACTGTTTTAAAGACGACCAGGAACGTGCCCTATACGAGATGGGGACTACAGGCTGATTGACATATACAGGCCACAGGATGCAGCAGACTTCAGAGTTAGACTCCTTGTTGGGTTGGTCTGCTAGTCCTCCTCTCCCTCAGACTCGGACTCTACATGAGAAAATAAACAGATTATTATTAAACAGCTCTTCTTAGTGGTGAAAATAGGAATTACAGGTGAGTGCTCATCACAGCCCAAGTCTACAGAATGTGTATCGTTCAGTTTGATTGATTCAACAATGATTTTCTGAAAATGCAATGGCCTTCTTTTCAGTTATTGATTAGGTTACCTGTAACTGTAACCTGTATTTAACCTGTAAATGTTACCTTCTTCTGCATTTTGCAGCCACTCAACAAACTTCTTCATCTGCTCGACAAAGACACCTTTCCCTTTGGTGGTGTGAGTGTCTTTGTACCACCTCAGAATGGCCTCCTCACTCAACACGTCAGCTGGGTGGAGAGAAGACAGAACAGGAACATTTAGCATAGCACCACAAGGAGAAGTTATGTGAAATTGGAATTTCAGTTTACTTCCTAAATTGAAACTGACCCCAACCCTGACTACTAAGACAAATGAATGAGATACCTTTGTTTTTTTTTTACATAGAAACTGTGAAACATTGTCCTGTATAAAATGATAACACTGACCTTTGTAGAAGAGCACCACTATCTTGGAGAAGGACTTCATGAAGTGGATATGGTCATAGCAGTACTCCTGGATCCTCAGTAGCAGCACCAGCTCTGACTGGCCCTGGGTGCTGAACGCTGCTAGCAGGGGGGCATAGTGCTGGAGGGGAGAGGATACACACCCCATCAACTGTCATTCATTCATGGTTGATGTTAGTGTTGTGCAGTACTTTGAGGTGTTTGAGAGCCTCCACAGTGACCAGCTCTCATATTATAGAGTGGTTGTGTTAGGAGTGAGTTAAATTATTAATGGTTGATGTTATGATGTACTTTAAGGTGTTTGAGGGCTTGCTCTGTGACCAACTCCTCCTTCTTGTTCCACTCCACAGCGTTCATGAGAATGTTCCACAGCAGACCAATCACAGCCTGCTCCTGGAGGTCACTCCTCTTCATCTCCTCCTTCACGTACACCACCATCTAGAACCACAGAATAATTCTTTACTGTCCATCATGTTGGAGAATGGAATTTATCATTTTTGCTTCTACAACCCAACCCAGAGACAAACACACCCCAATGAGGGGTTGRAAGCAGAGGGGGACGCAATGCAGCGCTCTTGGAGCTTGTTCAAGGGCACAAAGGCAGGACATGGTATCTGGTATTACACCTCTCGTATGGGGCAGTCCTGAGAGAGGCGCTCCTGCAGTTCTTTCTGCAGCTCCTTTCGTGTTCCCTGAGACTGCTGCACACGCATAAAGTCTGACAGCTCCTTCAGCCCCGCCTCATTGAAGTACTTTGAGAAGTGCTCCATGTTCTGCTTGTTGGCAGGAAACAACTCCTAGAGAAACAACAAGAAGTCTAGGCTCAAACAACTTCCAATGAGCTTCAACCCTACAAATTCACTACAACAGTTCCCTCTTGTGGCTGAAGCACTGTAAAAGAGTCTCTCTAACCTCTAGGCCAGGTTCCCAACCTTTTCAGTTCCAGGGACCACCAAAAGCTCGAGAACCACCATTTGAGGAGTCACTGAATTTTTTGACATAAGGTTCAAAACCACTGCTGTAGGCTACCTGCCTAAAAAGTGTTTCTTACCAGGAGTTTCTTATCCAGGTTAGCCTTCCTCAGGGCTGAGGTGACTGCATTGGCATCTTTCTCAGATATCCATGCCTTGAACATCTTCACCGCAAAGGATGCAGAGATACCTGCAAGATACCAATAACAGACAAGAGTAATACCTGCAAGATACCAATAACAGACAAGAGTAATACCTGCAAGATACCAATAACAGACAAGAGTAATACCTGCAAGATACCAATAACAGACAAGAGTAATACCTGCAAGATACCAATAACAGACAAGAGTAATACCTGCAAGATACCAATAACAGACAAGAGTAATACCTGCAAGATACCAATAACAGACAAGAGAGCAACTTGGAAGAAAGCCAGAGCTATAAATATATGGCAAGAATATATGCCTCAAGAACAACCCCCCCCACACACACACCTTCCTTGACAACATTGTCACTGAAGAGGCTGGTGAGGATGGGTGGGGGCAGAGTGCCGTTAGCCAATAGGATACCAGTCAACATAGCCAGCTTGGTCTGCTCTGATTCGCTGAATGCCTTCAGGAACAGCAGAAGCTACGGGATAAAACATCAGGACAGGAAATTATGTAAACTAAAGACAATAGGGTAAAAAATATCTACACAGCTGAAGATATAAAGTCTAAACACAAGTACATAGGATAGTCCAAAACTGAAGTAGAACTGCTGTAGTGACTTCATACGAGCCTGTTTCCTGTGAATACTTTACCTTTTTGATTTCCTCCTCGAAGGCATTCTGCAGGTACTTGTACCTCCTGATAAGCTTGTTAAAAACCTACAGAAACACACAGAGGGACATGAGATTCAGTGACAGACACAGAGAGCTGGAACAGAGAGAGAGGGAGAAAGAGAGACAAACGGATCGTGAAAGACTGCAGTGACTTTAATCCAGGAGGATTATATAAAAATTATGTTGTCGTGGACACACTGGATACTCCCAGGGGATTGGTGGGTATTAGCAGATCTAATACCACTTCACTGCGGGTGTCTCCCTCCGACATTCCCTTCTACCCCAGTCAATGGTAAAACAGAGAAAGAGTATGTGTATGCATGTGTGCTCACGCATTCATGAACAGCCATGGCCTGTTCACCCCACTATCATCTGGAAAGCAAGGTCAGTACAGGTGCATCAAAGCTGGGACAGAGAGACTGAAGAACAGATTCCATCTCAAGGCCATCGGCCTGTTAAATGGCCATCACTAGCCAGCCTCCACCCAGTACCCTAAACTTAGTCACTGTCACTAGTCGACTACCACCCGGTTACTCTACCATGCACCTTAAAGGCTGCTGTATTTGATTGTGTGTGTGTGTACCAACCTGAGCATAGTGGCGGAGGTTGGCATGGTTCTCCTTGGTGGTAAACACACAGTGTTCTGTCACCTTGGTCTTGTCCCCCTCGTCAATGCGCGTCCCGCCGGGAGCTGAGACAGACAGTTATTTACATTACGATTGTAGTGATTGAGGGGGCAGAACCAGCACAGCCAGAGAGGGTAGTGACCCTGGTGCCATAAAGGTCAACACACCACTTCAATGACCATCTATCCTGCCCAGCCATAAAGCGATTAGAAAGAAGAGACGGACGAACAGAACGACGGACGGACATAGACAGAAAGACGTGGCAAGTCATCAGGGTCAACGGTTAAAGCTTTAGCCCCATTAGCTAGCAGCATGGGTATGGCTATAACTGTAGAATAATCAGAGAGAGACCTACCTATCTACTCTATGTCCATGATTGATTGATGTAACAAGAAGTTGTGGATATCATGGAGATAGTGGAGCATAAGGATGGGAGAGATCAGACCCTGATGTACAGTAAATTAGTAATCACACGGTAACTGGATTATTACACAACATTACTACATCCTTCACTACCCCTAAAGGGAGACACTACCCATTCACAGGAAGGAGAGAGAGAGAGCGCTTTGTTTCCGCCTAGTCAATCATCTATTTACTAACATCTCTCCCATTTTCCCCCCTTTATCTGTTCCACCCGAGGTGGCTGTTGACATAGGATTGTTGTATCTGGTTGGGATAAATGAGGATGTATATATGAGGGCTTAACTACTACACTATCTGAAGTCATAGAGGCCGACCTGTTCGATCTGGATCTAATGTCTACTATCCCTGTTGACTTCATAACTGCTTCATAGGACTGTGGTGGATTAAAAAAAACATAACTTACTGTATGTATTCATGCAAATATCATACCGTCAGTGTAGCACATTTTATTAATAGTGTGCCTGCATGAACCAGGTACCTAGCCTTCATGTTACTAAAGGCTAATGTGGTTCCCTGAGAGGCTGGCTCCTTTCATGTATCCCTGGTTTCCATCTGAGCTGCTGTCTCTCCCCTGACACTGCCAGGCTCTTACTATAGGAGCAGGGTAAACCTGTTATCTCTAATGGGCTTGACATGCAGTATGCAGAGACTGACACAGGCCCCATCCTGTGTGTGTGTGTGAGACGGAGACAGACTGACAGACTGTACATTCAATTAATTCTATAAAGATTACACACGGCAGGATGTGAATGAGCATGTGTTTGTGAGTGTGGTCAAAGACATACTCTTTGTGAGAACTCCATGCCATGTACACAATGAGTATGTGGGGAGAAAGACAGTGATTATAGGGTAAATCTACCAGCTTAGGTCTGCAGGGTCACACTGACCACCAGACAAAGGGTTCAGCATATTAATCAATGCCCCATCCCCCACCTCAATGAACACAAATATGTCCACAAATACAAAAAACTGTGTTCAAGTACCCTCATCTATTACTGAGGAATTGGGAGTTAGAACAAGTGAATACAATGAGCAGTCCACTGACACATACAGGAGGAACAATGTATTCGGTTCTCTGATATCAAAGACATCCTGGCCTAATGGGAAATGACCCTGGTAATCTGACAAAGCCAGCAGTGATCCGTTTGTCCTTGCCTGAGTGGACATGGTCATGCTTGGTGTCCTAGTGCGAATACTGATACGAAGGGACCAGGATGTCCCATTACTGAGCAGTGAGCTGAAACCAGGTGCAGATGACCATGATACTATAGCTACCTTAGTACAACACCTAGCAACCTCATCAAGCAGGGCAGACCTCTTGGTGTAATGGTTAAGATTATGTACCGACAGTCTTGGGACCTGGATTCAAGTCCCGGGCGGGCTGCCTGCTAAATTCAGCGCAATCCACTCACCGAGCATGCTCCCCGCGATGAGGATGTCGAAGAGAGTGTCGGCATAGCGACGGTAGTCGAGTCGGGACCCGGTCACGTCCAGGAACTTGGCTACAGCATCGAGGTCCCCTCCTGCTTCGTTGAGGCCCAGAATAATTGTGTCTCTAAAAACTGTGGGCTCAAACTTCTCCTTTTCATCTGGGTGGGGAGGAAAGGGCAGAGGAGAACATCCTTGCTGCATGTACACTAATGTGTGTTAAACCTTTAACATCAGAAAGTGAGGTATGGTAAACCATGCATAATACAGTAGATACCTTATGCCAGGGATTATCAACTAGATTCACCTGCAGGCTGATTTCTTTATTGAGCGGTTGGTCAGGGGGCCGGAACAATAATTACAAATAATTGGTAGACTGCAAATTGACCGCAAGAAACCTAAACAGATATAATATTTGACTAAAACAATCACGCTTATATTTGTATACAGATTTTCCTAAATAAAAATCACTTGAAGCTTATTTTCACAATCTTTTACAATACAAATAAAATAAAAATGTGCTCAGAAAACTTGTCGGGCCAAATAAGACAGCCCTTCAGTTCCCCAGCCAAGCTGTGATGAGGACAAGGGACCCTGCCCTGATGGGACACTACTTAGCCTGGGGGAGCGTTAGCCTCCCCGATTAATCCCCTGTGTTTTTCACAAAGAACAGTGTCCAAACGATATCCCCTTCATTAACAGATCACTGGGTATCAACACACGGCTCAAGAGAATCAACAAGGTGCCCCACGAAGTATGAACCCAATGTTTTTACGACACTACACGTTCTTCTGCTCTGTGAGTAATATATATATATATATATATATATATATATATATATATATATATATATATATATATATATAAATAAAACGACACCCACTGCTTCTGGACTGGCAGGAAGTTCAGCTATAGCCTGGTCCCAGATCTGTTTGCGCGGTCATGTCTGGGAGTTGCCAAGAGAGCACAAACAAGAGAGCTGACATTCTAGGAACTTAAACATCTTATTGACTGGGAGCCAGCCTGGATCGCAGTAGGTGTTGTGTAAGAGGGAATGTCAAGCCACAACAATCCAAAGCTGCAAAAGAGAGATGAAACAGAACCCTAGAAGCAAAGAGTATTTATAGTCTGTTTATGTGTGGAGAGGACAGGAGAACCCTGCTAAACCTTTGCTGGTCCCTTACTAGGAAGCAGATCTTAATAGGAGAAATCTAAGCTAAAAGTGTGCATTGACACTCTGGAGGTCGTGAGACTCAAAAGATAATCAAGACATCACACACAGTCTTAAAGAGGCAGTTGATTTAAGAAACGGGTTCAATTATTTGGTACTGCAACGTAACACTGTCTGCTGTCTTGACAACATATTGGTATTGCAATTTCACACCATGCATGTTGTCTTGCCAACATACTGTATGTGGTAAACATTAGGCATTGACATTGGGCGTTGACAGCTGTCTGTGGCTGTAACTCAACTCACCCCTTTTCCTGGTCTTGAACCGCTGGCCTGTTAGCACTGGCTTCTGTTGCTTACCGGTATTCATAAAAGTCCTGAGGAAGAGAACACACACACAGAATCAGGAAATGAGCAGACCATTAGCACTACAACATACAATAGTACCATTCCATTTAATGACAGAATATCTTCGTTTCTGTCAGGCCTATTGCAACAGCAGTCTGTAAACACAACATATTTAAAGGCCTGTAACATTATTTRTGTGTTAATATGCCCAAAATATACAATGTCTGACAATTTACTAACAGTCAACAAACCATTTAAGAAATAGTTTAAGCGCTTCAGTAAATCTCAGACCTTCAACACACCTTCAAAATGTCACTGAGCAGCCATTTATTTTCTACAGGCTTCCACAACTAAAAGTCAGATGTCCGCATGCTCAACCAGAGTCCAGAAGGCTAAAGGAACAGGTGAAAGCTCTATGCTTACCAGCTGTGAGTCCCTCTTRGCAGTGACAGTGAGTTATTTAGAGAGTTTCACTGAATTCCCTGTCAATGTCTAAGACTTGTCCTGCCTGTCAACCTTGTGCCCTGTGCTATATACTGTATATTGCAGGCTCATCCCAGTCCATGTCCCTGCAGCGTAAACTAGTCTCTCCCTGATTCGCTCAATCAATTTCCCTCTGAATCGCCCCCCTCTTTTCCCCCCTCGCTCTTTCTCTTAGACACGTGTCAAATTACAACAAGGACATGTCTGACCACAGTACACACACACACAAAGGTTCTTTGAGGGCACAGTCCTCCTTAGGACAGACATATACAGTCTGAGACAGGCCAGTACTAGAGGGTCAAGGGATTAAGGAACCTTATAATCTACTTTACCACACCAAGACATGTTGTCTGGAGGGGATTCCACAGAGCACACTGTAGTAACCTTGTCCCAGACCTGGATGTGCTTTAGCCAACTTCTGACTATGGGTGACATGTCGTAATTGGTACAACAGTGTCAGGGTACAGGCAAAAGCCAGGGTGACAAGTCTGCTGAATTAAAAATAAAATATTATATATATATATATGGCAACCCATCAACAAAACATTTCTGGACAGCTACTACACAAACATGCTGAGGATGGCAAATAAAATAGCTGAGGACCCCTCCCATTTGGGTTCAACTCAGAGTTTGCGCTCCTGCCGTCCAGGAAGCACTACAGACTCCCATGTGTGCCACACAAACTGATCCTGATGAACAAATAAGGAGAACAATAGGGACATGCCATCTCGCTCACCATTTCTCAGTGCATTCTCTTGTACATAAAGCAAAAATTCAGACAAAGAAATATCTAATATCATGTTTGGCATGACAAGGAATGAGCATAGCAGAGAGGACTTGTCTGAATTCTACAGATGGGTTTAGGCTGTCTGTATCTGAAATAAAATAAAAGGTGTATTGGTCGCGTACACAGATTTGGAGAAGTTATCGCAGGTGCTCCAACAGTGCAGTAATAATAGATAGAAAACAATGTGCAAATAATCCAAAGTAAAAATATGTATTTATCAGAACTAGCAATGTCAGAGACCTTAATTAAATACAGTACCAGTCAAAAGTCTGGACACCCCTACTCATTCCAGCATTTATTTTGACTATTTTCTACAATGTAGAATAATAATGAAGACATCAACACGATGAAATGACACAATTGGAATCATGTAGTCCTTCCCTGTGTTTCCTGTCTCTCTGTGCCAGTTCGTCTTGTATGTTCAAGTCAACCAGCATGTTTTTCACGTGCTCCTGCTTTTTTTTTTTTCACGTGCTCCTGAGTCCTTTCGGTTTTAACCTTTGCCTGTTTTTCTGGACCCCATTCCCGCCTRMCTGACCATTCTGCCTGCCCTGACCTCGAGCCTGCCTGCCATTCTGTACCTCTAGAACTCTGAACTGGTTTTGACCTTTGGTCGTGGACAGGCAATTCTCTTGCCTTCCCCTTTTGGATTGTTAATAAACATCTTGGACTCTAAGCATCTGCCTCCTGTGTCTGCATCTGGGTCTCCCCTTGTGCCCTTAAAATTGTACGTCACCCTATGGGACTCACAATCACTGCCGGATTTGAACCAGGGATTGTAGTGTTGCCTCTTGCACTGAGAGGCAGTGCCTTAGACCGCTGCGCCACTCGGGAGCCCCGCATTGTGCGTAAGAACAGCCCTTAGCTGTGGTATATTGGCCAAATACCAGACCCCCTCGGGCCTTATTGCTTAAATATACATTCCAAAATCATGGGCATTAATATGGAGTTGGTCCCCCCTTTGCTGCTACAACAGCCTCCACTCTTCTGGGAAGGCTTTCCACTAGATGTTGGAACATTGGAAGCAAGTCCCCCCAGCATTCAGCCACAACAGCAATAGTGAGGCTGGGCACAGATGTTGGGCGATTAAGCCTGGCTCGCAGTCGGCGTTCCAAATCATCCCAAAGGTGTTCGATGGAGTTGAGGTCAGGGCTTTGTGCAGGCCAGTCAAGTTCTTCCACACTGATCGACAAACCATTTCTGTAAGGACTTCGCTTTTTGCACGGGGCATTGTCATGTTGAAACAGGAAAGGGCGATGACCAGAAACTGCTGCCAGAAAAGTTGGAAGCACAGAATCATCTAGAATGTCATTGTATGCTGTAACGCTAAGATGTTCCTTCACTGGAAGTAAAAGGGCCTAGCCTGAACCATGAAAAACAGCCTCAGACCATTATTCCTCCTCCACCAAACTTTAGTTGGCACTATGCATTGGGGCAGGTAGCATTCTCCTGGCATCAACCAAATCCCGATCCGTCCGTCGGACTGCCAGATGCTGATAAATCACTCTTCACCGTTTCCACTGCACTAAAGTCCAATGGCGGCGAGTTTTACGCCTCTCCAGCCGACACCTGGCATTGCGTATGGTTATTTTATGCTTGCGTGGCTGCTCGGCTATGGAAACCCATTTCATGAAGCTCCCGACGAACAGTTCTTGAGCTGATGTTCCTTCCAGAGGCAGTTTGGAACTCGGTAGTGAGTGTTGCAACCGAGGACAGAATTGTTACGGTCCCGTTCTGTGTGCTTGTGTGTCCTACCATTGTTGGTCATAGAGCCATTGTTGGTCATAGACATTTCCACTTCACAATAACAGCACTTACAGTTGACCGGGGMAGCTCAAGCAGAGCAGAAATTTGATGAACCGACTTGTTGGAAACCTATGACAGTGCCACATTGAAAGAAACAGATCTTCAGTAAGGCCATTCTACTGCCAATGTTGGTCTATGGAGATTGCATGGCTGTGTGCTCGATTTTATACACCTGTCAGCAAAGGGTGTGGCTAAAACAGCTCATAAGGGGCGTCTCCACACACACAACCGATCATTAAATGTTTTAGAAAACCTACTCATTCAATTGTTTTTGTTAATTTTTACTATTTTCTACACTGTAGAATGATAGTGAAGACATCAAAACTATGACAACACATATGGAATCATGTAGTAACCAAAAAAAGTTAAATAAAATATTTTATATTGGAGATTCTTCAAATAGCCACCCTTTGCCTTGATGAGAGCTTTGCACACTCTTGCCATTCTCTCAACCAGCTTCACCTGGAATGCTTTTCCAACAGTCTTGAAGGAGTTACCACATATACTGAGCACTTGCTTTTCCAAATCAGCAGTCAGACTCATCCCAAACCATCAAAATTGGGTTGAGGTTGGGGGATTGTGGCAGCCAGGTCATCTGATGCAGCACTCCATCCCTCTGCTTCTTGGTCAAATAGCCCTTACACAGCCTGGAGATGTGTTTGAGTCAGTGTCCTGTTGAAAAACAAAATGATAGTGGGACTAAGCCCAAACCAGAGGAGATGGCATATCGCTGCAAAATGCTGTGGTAGCCATACTGGTTTAGTGTGCCTTGAATTGTAAATAAAATCACTGACAGTGTCAAGAGCAAAGCCCCCTACACTATAACACCTCCTCCTCCATGCTTTACGGTGGGAAATAAATGTGCGGAGATCATCTGTTCACCCACACCGCATCTCACAAGGACACAGCGCTTGGAACCAAAACTCTCCAATTTAGACTCCAGACTAAAAGGACACATTTCCACCGGTCTAATGTCCATTGCTCGTGTTTCCTGGCCCAAGCAAGTTCTTATTATTGGTGTCCTTTAGCAGTGGTTCCTTTGCAGCAATTTGACCATGAAGGCCTGATTTACACGGTCTCCTCTGAACAGTTGATGTTGAGATGTGTCTTACTTGGGCTGCAATTTCTGAGGATGGTAACTAATGAACTTATCCTCTGCAGCAGAGGTAACTCTGGGTCTTCCATTCCTGTGGCGGTCCTCATGAGAGCCAGTTTCATCAGAGCTCGATGGTTTTTGGAACTGCACTTGAAGAAACATTCAAATTCCTTGAAATGTTCCATATTGACTGACCTCCATGTCTTAAAGTAATGATAGCCTGTCATATCTCTTTGCTTATTTGAGCTGTTCTTTCCATAAAATGGACTTGGTCTTTTACCAAATAGGGCTATCTTCTGTATACTTTTGACCGGTACTGAGAGTGAGTGTGTGTATATATAAACTCAGCAAAAAAAAAAAAGTCCTCTCACTTTCAACTGCGTTTATTTTCAGCAAAATGAATGTGTAAATATTTGTATGAACATAAGATGTCTCACTTTTTATTGATCTCTCTAAGGCTTTTGATACAGTTGATCATGCTATACTAAGGCAGAGATTGTCGAGTGTAGGTCTTTCAGAGCATGCAGTTGCATGGTTTGCTAACTATCTGTCTGATAGAACTCAGTGCACTCAATTTGATGGGCTTATGTCTGTTAAATTGTCTGTCTTTAATGGTGTGCCCCAAGGCTCTGTACTTGGTCCTCTCTTATTCACTATTTATATAAATGATTTAGACAAAAATGTCCAAAATGCGCAACTTCATTTTTATGCTGATGATACTGTTATTTACTGTTGAGCCTCGTCTCTTACAAAAGCTTTCCAGAACTTGCAAACTGCTTTTTATACTGTTCAACATACCTTGTGTCAAATGAAGCTTATCCTCAATACTGACAAAACTAAATGGTGTTTTCTAAAGCAAGAAATAGACCTCTGAACCTTTCACCTATTACTACCTGTCAGGGCAAGGAGATTGAGGTTGTAACCTCATATAAATACACTCTCAAAAAATTAAAGGGAACACTTAACAACACAATGTAACTCCAAGTCAATCACACTTCTGTGAAATCAAAGTGTCCACTTAGGAAGCAACACTGATTGACAATAAATTTCACATGCTGTTGTGCAAATGGAATAGACAAAAGGTGTAAATTATAGGAAATTAGCAAGACACCCCCAATAAAGGAGTGATTCTGCAGGTGGTGACCACAGACCACTTCTCAGTTCCTATGCTTCCTGGCTGATGTTTTGGTCACTTTTGAATGCTGGCGGTGCTCTCATCTAGTGGTAGCATGAGACGAGTCTAACAACCCACACAAGTGGCTCAGGTAGTGCAGCTCATCCAGGATGGCACATCAATGCGAACTGTGGCAAAAAGGTTTGCTGTGTCTGTCAGCATAGTGTCCAGAGCATGGAGGCGCTACCAGGAGACAGGCCAGTACATCAGGAGACGTGGAGGCCGTAGGAGGGCAACAACCCAGCAGCAGGACCGCTACCTCCGCCTTTGTGCAAGGAGGGGCACTGCCAGAGCCCTGCAAAATGACCTCAGCAGACCACAAATGTGCATTTGTGGTCTGCAACAACATCCTGCTGCTGGGTTGTTGCTCTCCTACGGCCTCCTCACGTCTCCTGATGTACTGGCCTGTCTCCTGGTAGCGCCTCCATGCTCTGGACACTACGCTGACAGACACAGCAAACCTTCTTGCCAGCTCGCATTGATGTGCCATCCTGGATGAGCTGCACTACCTGAGCCACTTGTGTGGGTTGTAGACTCCGTCTCATGCTACCACTAGAGTGAGAGCACCGCCAGCATTCAAAAGTGACCAAAACATCAGCCAGGAAGCATAGGAAATGAGAAGTGGTCTGTGGTCACCACCTGCAGAATCACTCCTTTAATTGGGGGTGTCTGGCTAATTGCCTATAATTTCCACCTTTTGTCTATTCCATTTGCACAACAGCATGTGAAATTTATTGTCAATCAGTGTTGCTTCCTAAGTGGACAGTTTGATTTCACAGAAGTGTGATTGACTTGGAGTTACATTGTGTTGTTTAAGTGTTCCCTTTATTTTTTGAGCAGTGTATATATATATATTTTTTAATTATGGTGTGGGACAGCATGTGAATAGAAAAGGTGTACAGCAGTAGTTATATAGGATGAGCCGTGACTAGAAAACAGTTATAAAGTGGGTAAACAGTAATGTAAACATTCAAGTGACCAGTATTCAATGACTATGTACAGTGCATTCGGAAAGTATTCAGACCCCTTGACTTTTTCCACATTTTGTTACGATAAAGTCTTATTCTAAAGTGGATGAAATAGTGTCCCCCCCAATCTACACACAATGCCCCATAACAACAAAGCAAAAACATTTTTAGAAATGTATATTTAAAAAAAGACTTGGAAATATCACATCTACATAATTATTCAGACCCTTTACTCAGTAGTTTGTTGAAGCGCCTTTGGCAGCGATTTCAGCCTKGAGTCTTCTTGGGCATGACTCTATAAGCTTGGCAAACCTATATTTAAGGAGTTGCTCCCATTCTTTTCTGCAGATCCTCTCAAGCGCTGTCAGGTTGGATGGGGAGCGTCGCTGCACAGCTATTTTCAGGTCTCTTTTGATCTGGTTCAGGCTCTGTCTGGGCCACTCAAGGACGTTCAGAGACATGTCCCGAAGCCACTCMTGTGTTGTCTTGCCTGTGTGCTTAGGGTCATTGCCCTGTTGGAAGGTGAACCTTTGCCCCAGTCTGAGGTCCTGAGTGCTCTGGAGCAGGTTGTCATCAAGGATCTCTGTACCGTTCATCTTTCCCTCGATCCTGACTAGTCTCCCAGTCCCTGCAGCTGAAAAACATTCCCACAGCATGATGCCGCCTCCACCATAGGGAGGGTGCCAGGGTTYCTCCAGACGTGACGCTTGAAATGSAGGCCAAAAAGTTCTATCTTCTTTATAAGCATGCTGAAWGTGTGYTCAYTTGTTTACAGAGAATTAGCATTRGTTAAATTRAGATTTGAATGGAGCGAATTTGGAGCGGCAGTTTTTTYCCCMTGTGAGCGTGGATCGGTTTTTAGCGGAGCGGTTGGAAAGATCTTGGTACAGCCCGACAGGATGTTCTCAATGCATCTGTAGAAGTTTGTGAGGGTCTTAGAGGACAAGCTGAATTTCTTCAGCCTCTTGAGGTTGAAGAGGCGCTGTTGCGCCTTCTTGACCACACTGTCTGTGTGAAGGGGCCATTTCAGGTCGTCAYGGATGTGCCTGCCGAGGACTCTGACTCCAGAGGGGAGATTCTGTCATGCCACTGGCACCATCAGTCATAGTGAAATGTAATTTACTGACTAGCCTCCGGTTAGAAAAGATATCATCAAAACTTAACTCCGTGATAAAATGGTTGTCATTTATATAACGAAGCAGAAAATATTTCCAAAAGACAAATCACATTTAGCACTTCTTATTTGACATTGTAGGCGACTAAAATGGAACCTCGCATCCCTCACAAAAACCCATCAAGCACCTGTCATCAACACCATTACTGCCACTTATGCAGCATTGGAATAGTCTGACAACTGATTATTCAAAAGCATTATGCAAATCACTGATATGAATGATGCTTTCACAACATCTTGAAGCCTTCTTTACAACAATGAGACATATTATAAGCCTTAAGACATTATACAGGCTCATACATGCTTATTACAATCTATAAAGCATTATAGATGCAGGTGCAAGTGTTACCAACAAATCATATTTGATGGTTAGGGGTTACTTAAGGTTAGAGTGAGCCTCTTGTCTCCCTACAGCTCTGCACACTGTTTATTCTGTAAAAAGACCTCTAGAGAGCACCAGACAATACCCACGGCTTCAGTCTTTTTACCCCAGCTGGGCTAAGGACCGGTAGTCCGCCCTGGGGGATGGTGGAAGTGGTCCCAAGGCAATTATCAGTGTGGAAGATGTAAACAGGGCTCACCTGATGTAAACCTCCACACAGTTATGCGTCACCTCAGAGGTAACATTGTGAAAAGGAGAAGAAAATCTGAAATTGTCTGTGATGAGGCATTCAATCTGAATAATGTCCCTTTTCAATACCAGGTTGTCTGTGAAAAGGCCTTTTACTCTGTTTTATCACAAGAAATGGGGGGGAATACAAATCAACCCTCCTTTCACAATATTACTCCTCTGTTCATTTAGGCACATAGACTGTTACCCTGAGATTTGGCTCTGTCACGAGAGACTCCTCTGTTAGTGGACCTCTTCTCTACTCCATTGATTCCATGACAGAGGACCAATTTGATGTGGATGGCTGCGCTAGTAACGTCGCTGACCAGTTTCATAACCACACGTAGATATGGTCAGTCACAACTACTAGGGTTGCAAAGGGTAAGACATTTTCCGGTAAATTTCCAGAAATGATCCATGAGACGTTAAGCCCTGGAATTAGGGGAATTTTGCTAAAATTCATTTAAAAGTTAGCTTATAACAGTGAACCTTTTTTGTGGGATACACATGAGGACATTCTAGGTCTTGCGGCATATTTTGGTTAAACTATCCGCAATTGCATGCACAGTGCACTCTTCCATCACACGTACAGCTGATTCTCAAGATCTTGCACACTAATGAGATGCTATTGAGCCCACACTACTACACTGTTTGAGCCAAGGACTACATGCTTTCTGGTAAGTTTTGATTACAATACTGGGTGGGGTGAATATAATTTTATATGACACCTGATTTTTTATTAAGTAGTAAATAGTAGCCTACAGCAACGTGTGTTTAAATCATTTCTAACTTGTTAACAATTTCTGCTAGTTAGTTTTTGCTACCATGTGGGTTTTAGCTTGCTTGAGCCTGCTAACTGCTTCACCCGTTTCCATACATGTTTCATTTTAAATCATTTATCTTACAAAAAGGAGTTGTGTACATATGCAAATACTGTGCCAAATCATATGTGAAGAATGCAAAGACGCAGAATCATCTGGCCAAGTGCATAAAGTTCCCTCAGCGCTCACAACAAGCAAACTCTGACAAAAGTCCCTCTACTTCTATTCGAGGTGAAAAAGACACCTTATTGATAGCAGCAGTTTATGGTCACACTGGAATTATACGTTTTTTTTTACTCAATGGAGGAACATAGTCAGAGAAATGCTGATGAATGTCTTGCTCGAGCTGTGTATGCAACTGGTTCACCTCTGATTCTCACAGGCAATGTGTATTGGAAGAGATTTTAATGTTTTTCTCCCAGAATACACACACCTCCCACCAGACATGCTTTATCTACTCATTTGCTGGATGCAGTTCAACAGAGTTCAAGTGAAGGTCAAGCAAATCAGAGAAAGCAGACTGTTGCAATCATCGCTGATGGGTGGTCGAATGTTCGTGGGCAAGAAATAATTAACTACATCATCTCAACCAGTATTCTACAAGAGCACAGACACAAGGGACAACAGACACACTGTTCTCTACATTGCAGATGAGCTGAAGGCAGTCAATGACCTTGGACCACAGAAGGTATTTGCACTGGTGACAGACAATGCTGCGAACATGAATGCCCATTGGCTGTGCTGCTCATGCATTGAATCTGCTCATCAAGGACATCGTGGTACTGAAAAAAATGGATACACTCTACAAGACAGCCAAGGAAATGGTTAGGTATGTGAAGGGTCATCAAGTTATAGCAGCAATCTACCTCACCAAGCAAAGTGAGAAGAATAAGAGCACCACATTGAAGCTGCCCAGCAACACCCGTTGGGGTGGTATTGTCATCATGTTTGACAGTCTCCTGGAGGGGAAGGAGTCTCTCCAAGAAAATGGCCATATCACAGTCGGCCGATATAGACAGCCCCGTCAACAGGATCCTCCGGGATGATGTATTTTGGGAGAGAGTGGTAAGCAGCCTGAAACCTATAGCAGTAGCCATTTCACAGATTGAGGGAGACAATGCCATCCTGTCTAATGTTCAGACTCTGCTTGCAGATTGCGCCAAGCAGAGGAAATTCTGAAATACATCAAAGAGTGAAGACTTCTGCCTAAAGCCCATACACGCTGCAGCGTACATGTTGGACCCCAAGTATGCTGGCAAGAGCATCCTGTCTGGTGCAGAGATCAACAAGGCCTATGGTGTCATTACTACCATGTCTCACCACCTTGGCCTGGATGAGGGCAAGGTTCTTGGCAGTCTGGCAAAGTACACTTCCAAGCAAGGGCTTTGGGATGTAGATGCAATATGGCAGTCGTGCCAACATATCTCATCAGCCACCTGGTGGAAGGGACTGTGGATCCGAGGTGGTTTCCCCTGTTGCCTCCATCATCCTCCAAATCCCGCCAACGTCAGCCGCCTCAGAGCACAACTGGTCCTTGTTTGGGAACACACAGGCTGACCAATACAATGGTTGAAAAATTGGTGGCCATCCGGGCAAATTTGAGGCTTTTTGAGCCTCACAACGAGCCATCCTCAACAAGGTTGGAAAGTGACAGTGAAGATGAGGTCTCAGAGTCTGATGTTCAAGGAGGTGAACATTGAGGTCCAGGGAGAAGACATGGAAGCCTGAGAGGAAGTCAACCAAAGTCAAGAAACTAAAGCTATCATTTTACAGATGCATGTTGAAAACCTTTTTGGGAAATGTGATGGATCATTCAATATTCCCTTTCTTTTGTTGTTCAGTGAAATCATCCCATGTGAAGAGTCAACTCAAGTTCAATTCATAACTAAATAGTAAAAAAAAWATATATTTATATTGGAAGGATTTAATCATTTGCAATTATGTCTACGTATGATAAGGTGAAAGGTTTGTTTGTCTCCATATGATATGGTAAATATATCCAATGCAAAAAAAAATCTAGATTTAAATGGTTTTAATATGAATTTGCATACATTTCCGATAATTCCCATATATTCCCGTTAATTCCAACGGAAACTTTCCACCTGTGAATATTCCCCAAAATGTGCAACTCAAGTCACAACCAGTGTTTTCAAAAACAACACACCCATCATGATTTCACGTCAAACCATGTGCATTGTCACCACCAACACACGTCTACCTGCCACCAACATGCACGCACGGACACATATCAAACTTTATTAGTCACATGCACCAAATACACCTCACAGTGAAATGTATGAGCCCCTAACCAACAATGCAGTTTTAAAAATGAGTAAGAAATAAAGGTAACAAGTAATTAAAGAGCAGCAGTTAAATAACAATAGCGAGACTATACACGGGGGGGTACCGGTACAGAGTCAATGTGCGGGGGCACCGGTTAGCTGAGGTAATATGTACACGTAGGTAGAGTTATTAAAGTGACTATGCATAGATGATAACAAAAGAGTAGCAGCGGTGTAAAACGGGGGGGGGGGCAGCGGCAATGCAAATAGTCTGGGTAGCCATTTGATTAGATGTTCAGGAGTCTTATGGCTTGGGGGTAGAAGCTGTTTAGAAGCCTCTCGGACTGGTCACTCCGGTAGCGCTTGCCGTGTGGTAGCAGAGAGAACAGTCTATTACTAGGGTGGCTGGAGTCTGGAAATTTTTTAGGGCCTTCCTCTGACACCGCCTGGTGTAGAGGTCCTGGATGGCAGGAAGCTTGGCCCAAGCGATGTACTGGGCCGTATGCACTACCCTCTGTAGTGCCTTGCGGTCGAAGGCCGAGCAGTTGCCATACCAGGCAGTGATGCAACCAGTCAGGATACTCTCGATGGTGCAGCTGTAGAATCTTTTGAGGATCTGAGGACCCATTCCAAATCTTTTCAATCTCCTGAGGGGGAATAGGTTTTGTTGAGCACTCTTCACGACTGTCTTGGTGTGTTTGGACCATGATAGTTTGTTGATGATGTGGACACCAAGGAACTTGAAGCTCTCAACCTGCTCCACTACAGCCCCGTTGATGAGAATGGGGGTGTACTCTGTCCTCTTTTACTGTAGTCCACAATCATCTCCTTTGTCTTGATCACGTTGAGGGAGAGGTTGTTGTCCTGGCACGAAACGGCCAGGTCTGACCTTGTCCCTATAGGCTGTCTTGTCATTGCTGGTGATCAGGCATACCAATGTTGTCTCATCAGCAAACATGGTTTTGGAGTCGTGCCTGGCCGTGCAGTCATGAGTGAACACGGAGTACAGGAGGGGACTTAGCATGCACCCCTGAGGGGCCCCTGTGTTGAAGATCTGCGTGGCAGATGTGTTGTTACCCATCCTTACCACCTGGGGGCGGCCCGTCAGGAAGTCCAGGATCCAAATGCAGAGGAGGTGTTTAGTCCCAGGGTCCATACCACCCTGCATACCACTGCTGGCTTGCTTCTGAAGCTAAGCAGGGTTGGTCCTGGTCAGTCCCTGGATGGGAGACCAGGTGCTGCTGGAAGTGGTGTTGGAGGGCCAGTAGGAGGCACTCTTTCCTTTGGTCTAAACAAAGATCCCAATGCCCCAGGGCAGTGATTGGGGACACTGCTCTGTGTAGGGTGCCGTCTTTCGGATGGGACGTTAAACGGGTGTCCTGACTCTCTGAGGTCATTAAAGATCCCATGGCACTTATCGTAAGAGTAGGGGTGTTAACCCCGGTGTCCTGGCTAAATTCCCAATCTGGCCCTCAACCATCACGGTCACCTAATAATCCCCAGTTTACAATTGGCTCATTCATCCCCCTCCTCTCCCCTGTAACTATTCCCCAGGTCGTTGCTGCAAATGAGAACGTGTTCTCAGTCAACTTACCTGGTAAAATAACGGTAAAATAAAATAAAAAAATTGATGCGCTTTGAGGGCACTATGGTGTTGAGCTGTAGTAAATGAATAGCATTCTCACATATGTGTTCCTTTTGTCCAGGTGGGAAAGGGCAGTGTTGAATGCAATAGAGATTGCATCATCTGTGGATCTGTTAGGGTGGTATGCAAATTGAAGTGGGTCTAGGGTTTCTGGGATGATGGTGTTGATGTGAGCCATTACCAACCTTTAAAAGCACTTTATGGCTACAGATGTGAGTGCTACGTGAGTCCTTTAGGCAGGTTACCTTAGTGTTCTTGGGCACAGGGACTATGGCGGTCTACTTAAAACATGTTGGTATTACAGACTCGGACTGGGAGAGGTTGTACGCACAGGCTTTGTAGGCCTGTCCAACTGACATTCAATGACCAAAATACAATTCCTGGAAACAGGCAACAGTTGCCAGAGAATGCTGACGGGGAGACGCAACAGCCTCTGTGGAGCTCAATGTTTCTGATAAGAACAACAGAAAGTGTGTGTTTGTATGAGAGTGAAACGTGACTACATAATAAACAGACTGGTCTCATAGATTAGACATAACATAGTAAACATATGATATGTTACATTTGGTATGGTTAAATAAGACAGTGGTTAAAAGATGGTTAAAACAAAAGTAGAGTGGTTGGTCAGGCTGGATGGCTAGGTGTATAACGCCAACGTCTAGCAACCCAAAGGTTGAGTTTGAATATCATCAGGGACAACTTTAGCATTTTTCAACTACTTACTATATTTTAGCTACTTAGCATGTTAGCTAACCCTAACCTTAACCCTTTTAGCTAACCCTTCTCCTAACCCTAACATTAACCCAAACCGCTAACCCCTAGCCTAGCTAACATTAACCACCTAGTTAGAATTTTGTAAATTCGTAACATTTAATGCAAATTGTAATTTTTAACATATCATACGAAATGGGGTGTCTCAGATTTATTTTCAGAATAATACGAAATGCTCTGAGATTAGGTTGGTATAAAATAATGCACCTCAATAAGTGAGTGAGAAAGACGCACTTCACCTCCATGAATTAATGCCTGTGCCCTATCATATTGTAGGTTAGCATTTTGTCATGATTGTTCTGGAGGAACTAGCTAGCATAACCACATAAAATCAGATTTTAAACCTAGCCCGAACCTTAACCGCACTGCTAACCCTAAAATAAGACTAAAAACCGAATTTTTGTTTCATGAAATTTTACAATACAGACTATTTTGACTTTAGATAGGCCAGCTGCAAGGGGAAATAGCTCAGTTCTTCCTCAAGGACAAGCCTCATGATTCAGACTTGATTTTCCCTTACGGATAAGGTATCAACCACTACAAAAACGTAAATGAATTATAATCCACATAATAATTCAAATTTCCTGTTGCTGCTGTAGCAAACTGTCTCAAATTAAGATCCTACAGTCAAGTGAGCAGCATTTAGCCAATGCAATCCCAAAGAGCTCAGCGGCAGAGCGGTTACCTCGATCGTTATTCTTGGRTCACTGATAATGTGTACATGATTATTTTATRCATTTAACTAGGCAAGTCAGTTAAGAACAAATTATTATTTACAATGACGGCCAAATCCTAACCCGGAAGATGCTGGGCTAAATTGTGGGCCGCCCTATGGGACTCCCAATCACGGCCGGTTGTGATAAAGCCTGGAATTGAACCAGGGTCTGTAGTGACGCCTCTAGCTCTGAGATGCAGTGCCTTAGACCTCTGCGCCTTTCGGGAGCCCCGAGGGTATCCAATTCCAAATGCCAGTCTCGTTCTCCAGTAGGCTATTAGGTATTTGGAGGACGTGGGCACTATCATGTCACAAATAATGCTTATAAAGCTTCTTTAAAATGATACATAATAGGTAGTAGCTACATTGTACAGTAGCCCATGCCCGTAGTTATCTCCAAAACCGCCCAACCCCTGCGCTCACCTGTAGCGCACCTCATGGTGGGCAGAACCAGCTTGATATTTGTCGAATAAAACAACTTCTGTAAGAAGTACTTACGACGAACAACAAAAACATTTTTAGGAGAGTGTAAGGCATGATTTCAATTCCGTTACATGACTAAACTTGTCACAAAATCTCGCCAAGCTCATCAAGTTTAACAGTTAAACCTGAAATAATATTACATCTCACGATGTGCAATACTTGAGGGACTTACCCTGCAGTGGTTGACTCTACAACAAGTTGAGATAACCGACGAGAAGAAGAATAGTCACTTATCGCAGCGTTGGACTGACCACTTGAAATACAGCCGGGATAAACCAAAGACGCCAGCATAGTGGAATCCAGACAGAATTAAATATACCAAACGATTACATTAACATACAGCGATCTTTGTACTTCAAATACATTTATTACAAACGATTTTGATTATAAAGAATAATAATATATGTTCGATATACATGCATGACATTAACGCATTTTAAGTTATGAACATTCTGTCACCGCTTTCTTCACATTGTGGTGTAGTCCAAGGATGGTTTATTTGTTTTAGAAATTTGGTGAAGTAAATCACCTTTTACTGTCGTCATGTCAAATGGAGTGAYGAGTTTGGGATAAATACATATCCACAGCAATATATTGTTTCTCAACACTTGTGAACTCAGAGAATATGAATTACATGTTAACAACAAAGAGAATGGCTGCTCCCAAGAAAGGCGATCTTTCAGCACACGAGCAGGATATATTTAAGGTTATTGCTGCAGGTAAATTGCTTGTAGATTTTTTTTGCCTGACTTTATAAACACGCTTTTCTGTTATTTTCATTTTTTCAGTGCATTTTGCCACAATGTTGTCTTGCGTTGTCACACCAATATGATTAAAACAATTATCCAMAGGCATTTTTGCTTCTTGCATTTTCAGTAGGCTACATTTTTGCTGTTGTCATGTATACTCCCTCATCCGGCCTCTAGGTCATCAGGCTGCTGATTATCCCGCACACCTGTCACCATCGTCAAGCGCACCAGCGTCACATGACACTCACCTGGACTCCATCACCTCCTTGATTATCTTCCCTATATCTGTCACTCCCCTTGGTTATTTCATCAGGTGTTATTGACTCTGTTTTCATGTCGGTGCGTTGTTTGTGTTTCGTGTTGATTGGGTTGTTTATTAAAACACTCACTCCCTGTACTTGCTTCCCGACTCTCAGCACACTCGTTACAGCTGTAATAATTTTATAGTAATAATTTCAATAGCCTAGGTTACTTCCCATAGTAGTCGCAATATCATTATGACAAATTAAATATTTTAATACCAAACTGCTGGAGTGCAGCTGTTTTCACAATCGCTATTTCTTGCCAAATTGTAGAGTATACCTATGGGGAGAGAATGAGAGATTGTACAGATCATTTATAAGAGAGAATGTATGAGATCGAGGTATTGCATGTTTCAATCTATATCTAAAATCTCTCTCAGGTGATGTGCAAGATGTTGTAGAGCTGCTGGGCTCCAAGGACGTCAGAGTCAACTCTCTGATGTATGGATGGGGCTAGGGAGTCTTGTGGAAAACTCTGACAAGGTTACCTGTGTTGTTTGTGTCTTTTGACAATGCTGAGATGAGATTTGTCATTCATTTCCACAAGATATCCTTGTACCAGATCCATATGCTAGCCATAAATACCCTTGAGATGTTTAGAATATTATAAACCATAACTGTCATTTAAAAGTGAATTTCACTAAAATCCTCTACACATACACACTAATAGTTTTGACATAGTTAGTGACACAAACAAATAGAGTGATGTAATTGGGATGATGTAGCCATAGAGACATGTATAACATGTGGGTGTAGGCCTGCAGCATATGTTTCCCATTGTTTTGTAGACATATGGCTAAGACTCTTAAGGGCAGGATGCAGTACTCCAGGACGTTCCATAATAGCATCACGCTGCCACTAGATGTAACCCACAGACTACTTCAGACCACGTCTTTGTGTGTGTGTATGTGTTGTGTCCAGTCTGTCAGAATCAGATGGGAAAGCAGAGATGACAGTATATACTTTGGTGCCGCTGCCCACTTTAGATCTGTCTAAAGATATCTATCTGTCTGGACGTGAACGCAGGACACAGAGAGAGGTACCACTGTAACACTCGCAGACCTCTGCTATATAAGCCTGCTGGCTAAAGTCATGTTTCAAGTTTCACATTTTATTAGTCGTATGTGCAGGATACACATGGTATACATCGTCCAATGAAATGTTTACTTAAAGTCATGTTACGGTCAGGGCAGTGCACCAATGTACAAGAATAGTCTTATCTGTTTTGACTGTCTAACCATACACGACTGTCTAACCAACCATACACCTGGTGCATACACCTGGTGGCTGTCATTTGTCGGCTAGATGAGAAAACCTAGTTATTTACAAGTGTTTTTCTGAGTCAGTTATGAAGTCATAGGAGAGTGTGTTTATTCAGTAGCATACCAAGTGACCAGTCAGGACTCAGCTTGTGGTTTCTGCCACAGTGTCTCTGTGAAGGTTAGTGCTTCTTTACGTAATAGGACTTCAGTTTGTTGAAACATTGGAAAGTGTTCATTTGTTTCTCTTGAACAGCTTTGTTTGACATGGGGAATCTCCTCTCTAGAACATGAGCTGTGACGGCTTCACTCTCACACACTCTTAGAAAAAAGGTGCTCTCTAGAACCTAAACGGGTTCTTCGGCTATCCCCATATGAGAACCCTTTGGAGAACCCTTTTTGGTTTCAGGTAAAACCCTTTTATTCCAGATAGAACCCTTTCCACTGAGGGTTCTACATGGAACCCAAAAGGGTTCCTCAAAGGGCTCTCATATGGGGACAGCTGAATAACCCTTTTGGAATAATTTTTCTAAGAGTGCAGAGTAGCTTCCACTATTGGAGCTCAGCAGGATATACAGTACGTTATAGAGTGTTTATATAATAGAGTACTACGAATACGATGGATTGTTACGTGCTAAATGGAATGGTGCGTGTGGTAAGGAGCAACCAGGCCTTTCTTATTCTCTCTGTCTCTGTCCATCTTTTTCTCACTCCTTTTCAGATTGTGGGATCATTAAGTATTAGTTTTGTACTCTTCTTCCTCTCGTTCTCTCTCTCCCTCGCTCTTTATAACTCTTTCTCTCTCTCGTTCTCTCTCTCCCTCGCTCTTTATAACTCTCTCTCTCTCTTGTTCTCTCTCCCTCGCTCTTTATAACTCTTTCTCTCTCGTTCGCTCTCTCCCTCGTTCTTTATAATTATCTCTCTTTCTCTCTCGCTCCGTCTCTCTTTTTCTAACATTCTCTGTAACACTTTATACCCCCCCCCACCCCCCCAGCTGGTGCTTCTGATCAGGGAATGCCCTCTGCTGGTGGACGTGGGAGCATTAGAGAAGTGTTACCACGTCATGGACCTGCTGTGTGAGCAGTGTGTGAAGCAGCAGGATATGAACGAGGTGCTGGCCATGAAGATGCACTACATTAGATATGTTCTGCAGAAATGCATGGCCTTTCTTCTGGACTGTTCATTACAAGCTAGAGGTGTGTGTGTGTATGTGTGGTGTGTGTGTGTGTGTGTGTGTGTGTGTGTGTGTGTGTGTGTGTGTGTGTGTGTGTGTGTGTGTGTGTGTGTGTGTGTGTGTGTGTGTGTGTGTTGTCACTCTCCATGCATCATCTTGTTTCTCTTGACAGTAGTTGATGTGATTGATTGCATTGCTAGCATTCTAACCTGTACCCATCCAATTTAATTATTTCTGTTGTTAACATTTCCAGACTAACCATTGGGTACTAATTGTTGTGTTTTATAGTGCTTTATATTTACATGCATACTTTATGTAAACTGTATAGATAGTTCCCTAGACAATTTCCATGTTTCATTGTCTTTAAAATACATTTTTTGTAAGTCTCTTCTCTCAGCCTGTTGAAGGGGAGGGATGGAGATGGTTTCCTCAGTACCAGGAGAAGTTCATTCGAGACTSCATCAGAAAGTTTCTGTGAAGCCGCACTGCTACAGCAGCAGGTCATGAGCATCGCACCAGTGGAGATCGTAAGTGAACTTCCACTCATTCATCCATTCAAACCTTAGGTCTCATCCCCCATTTTTTTTTAAACTGCATTGTTGGTTAAGGGCTTGTAAGTAAGCATTTCACTAAGGTCTACACCTGTTGTATTCGGTGCATGTGACAAATAACACTTGATTTGATTTGGTGTAAGGCTCCTCCTATGGACTCATGTAATTTGTCCCTGCGGAAATTAATCAATTGAAGATTGATTGGATTATGCAAAACATTTAAAATGTGTAATATCCATATTATGAAGTCCATGTTCATTCTCAATGAATTTAGATTATATTGACGATTGATGTTATTACAAATGCCTTTCCGTATGGCAATGTTCACTCTTCAATGTTTAACATTCCATGTTCCACTGCTTCTCTTATCTCCAGGGTAACGACCCGACAGCATTCTCAGTGTTAACCCAGGCTCTCACGGGTAAGATGACCTTCATAGACGCTGATTTCTGCACTACGTGTGGAGAGAGGGGGGTAGAGAAGAGATGTTCCCTCTGCAACATGGTAGGAAAACCACCTCCGACCTCTGATACAGAAGCACATGGTTTCTCTCATTCGTTTCGCTCTCTATTACTTTGGTTACACTTAATTATTTCATCCGTGAATGGCATGGCATCGTTAGGGTGTCCCAGTCCCTCAGCGACAGACCAGCTGAACAGCCCCTCCACATCCTCAGAGGGACCACCATCCTGCCACCAGGAATGAGGAGGACTGCTGGTGTTCTTTTCTACCGGGTAGTTAACTGATTCATTGATTAATGTTACTGATTGGCCAGAGTTCAGTGATATTAATAATGAAGTTGTATTGAATATTGAACTGAATTGATTCCATTCACTTGGTGTATGAGGTCTGAATCAATCCCTGATTAAAGGGGAATGATGAAAATCAGAAAGTCAGCATTATTACTGATGGGCCAGGATGTCCAGATTGAGAGAACAGGGATAGTGAGGATGAATGCTTTATTCACCGAGCAGCTGGACTGGAGTTTAAGGAAGGACTGTTACTATGGACCCAATGAGGTCTATTCTGTTTAGAATAGGGGAGACTGAAGTATTCAGGGTGTGTATATGATGTAGAATAGCATATTGGGTGCGATTACACAGGCAGCCCAATTCTGATCTTTTGCCAATAAATTGTCCTTTGACCAGTCAGATCAGATCTTTTGCCAAAAATTGGGCAAAAGATCAGAATTGGACTGCCAGTGTAAACACAGCCATTGAGGTGTAGCTGTATTGGCTCTAATGTGCTTTGCTTGTTTGCATGTCTTTTGAGCAAATTCCTTCTCTTATTTCAAATGTGAGCCTTGAATATTCTTTAAGTAATGTCTTAAAATAACAATTTCCTCCCTTCCCTTACAGTAGTAATGTGAAAAATGCACTCATGTGTAAATAGGACCACCTTACTGAACAATACGTGTCATATTGTTATGTCATTATGGCAGTGGATAAAACACACAATACGAAGGGCTAATTTATGTGTTACTCTAAACTTGTGATTTCCTGCTATAATTTGAGACACATGGATGTCTTACCAGTGATGTATCCATATCAGTCCATGTCACAGATGATCCACGGATGGCCCAATGACGATCTGACTTCAATGCTGGCCAAACCTTTACACTCAAATGGTATTTGTTTTGGTTTCCACTTTTACATTTTCAATCACAACAATAAAGAGTGCCTTAATATTTGTCCTTCACTGTCTATTTTGTTGTTATGGGGACATTCCCATATTTTTGTTTTGCCACTAGATGGCAGCTTTCCCCTTTAATGCCATCCATTGCACTGATTCTAATGACTGGTAATATAGCTACTGCACTCTGTGGGCAGGGTTCAAAGGGTACTGGAGCATGATGATGTTTTGGCTGAATCTATAGTTCTATACAATATGCTGTCAGACTTTCTTTGCAGAGAGTGAGCATTCTCTATACGAAACAAAGATCATTCCAATGACCAATTCTCACAGTGCAGACAGTAACCTTTAATTCATAGTCATGTGTCAGCCAGTCATAAAGACACAAGGTCTTGATAAACAAATACATCTCCCAATATTTCAATAACTCCATTGTTGACCTTTTTTTGTTGGCGGCCTCCTCTTGGTTGCTATGCCAGAGTGGGTCTTCAACACCATCTGTATAATAACTATAGTTTCCCATGGCCAAGGGCAGGAAAGGAGCCCTCTTGGACCATCTTCTCACACAAACATCAGATACTTAAGGTAGTTAAGTCCTACGGCCATGCTGTAGAATTCTATAGACCCCTGTCTCCGCTTCCTGTCAGTATTGTTCTCAAGCTTCCACTGCCCAGGGTCCCACGGGAGAACAGACAGTGGCCCCTGCCTCTTATTGTGCTGCTGCTGCTCAATAGTGTGTGGTGTGTGTGTGGTGCTGCTCATAGTGTGTGTGTGTGTTGCTGCTGCTCATAGTGTGTGTGTGTGGTGCTGCTCATAGTGTGGTGTGTGTGTGGTTGCTGCTCATAGTGTGTGTGTGGCTGCTGCTCATAGTGTATGTGTGTGGTTGCTGCTCATAGTGTGTGTGTGGCTGCTGCTCATAGTGTGTGTGTGGGCTGCTGCTCATAGTGTGTGTGGTTGCTGCTCAGTGTTGTGTGTGTGGCGCTGCTCTCATAGTGTGTGTGGTTGCTGCTCATAGTGTGTGTGTGTGGTGCGCTCATAGTGTTGTGGCTGCTGCTCATAGTGTGTGTGTGTGGTTGCTGTCATAGTGTGTGTGTGTGGTGTTTGCTGCTCATAGTGTGTGTGTGTGTGGTTGCTGCTCATAGTGTGTGTGTTGTGTTGCGCTCATTGTGTGTGTGTGTGTGTGGTCTACTGCATAGTGTGTGTATGGGTGGTGCTGCTCATAGTGTGTGTGTGGTTGCTGCTCATAGTGTGTAGTGTGTGGTTGCTGCTCATAGTGTGTGTGTGTGTGGCTGCTGCTCATAGTGTGTGTGTGGCTGCTGCTCATGTGTGTGGTGTGTGTGTGTGTGGCTGCTCATAGTGTGTATGTGTGGTGTGTTGCTGCTCATAGTGTGGTGTGTGGCTGCTGCTCATAGTGTGGTGTGTGGTTGCTGCTCATAGTGTGTGGTGTGGCTGCTGCTCATAGTGTGGTGTGTGTGTGGTTGCTGCTCATAGTATGTGTGTGTGGTTGCTGCTCATAGTGTGTGTTGTGTGTGTGGCTGCTGCTCATAGTGTGTGTGTGTGTGTGTGCTGCTGCGCTCATAGTGGTGTATTGTGTGGTTGCTGCTCATAGTGTGTGTGTGTGTGGCTGCTGCTCATAGGGGCCAGCTAACTAACGAGCATGGTGCTGTCATGTTGCCTGTCTGTCAATAGAGCCATAACTCACTAGTCCCCCATCCTCCACATCCCCTCTGTTTCCTCATCCTCCACATCCCCCCTGTTTCGCCATCCCCCCCATCCCCCTGTTTCCCCCTCTATTATCCCTCTCTCCTCATCTATATGTCATGTCACTCACGGAAGCATAAAAGGATTGATCTCAAATTTCCGGTTTTTGAGATGTATAAATGTGCGAATGCTGCCTGCGTCATGGTATCATATAACTTTGATAGTCCTCTTTTAAGCCCCCAGGTTCCCTCTTCTCAGTTTCCCCTCAGCCTCATCCATCCCCTCCCCTTCTTCCAGACAGTATGACTAACATTGCTTTTTGGGGGTAATAGGAGATTGTTTGGACAGYGGGGCTTTTAAAAAGAAAGAAGAAATAAGATATGAAAAAGAAAAGCTACTTGTTTAACAATATGGCATGAGCCTGGACAGTTTTACAGTGGATTTATTTTCACTCTTATCAAAGGAGGGGACATAGCTGAGGAGACGTTGGGTGAATTCATTGTCAGGGCAGGCCTGGGAAAGGAGTGAAAACAGACACTCTGGTTCATAGGGGCAAGGAGTCGGCAGGATGAATGGGTGGATGGAGGGATGAAGGAGGAGATCTAAACGTTTGTCTTATTCTCTGATTTGGGTAATGCATCATACATCATGTTGGTGAGCTTACCTGAAGCACCTGAACTGCAGAGATGGAGAGATCACTGGATGAGAGAACACAACATGAGAACTACAGTAATCACTAGCTTTGGTCCACTATCCGCTAGGAACGCACACTATCGCCCTGGACCAGAGCTAAGTACTCACCTAGTCTGACTGCAGGGTCTCCAGCTGAGCTTCCTTGCTAAGCCAAATCAATCCGTTCAGAAATGGAATAAAATGTTAACTATAAACTTACAAATCATCATGAAATAGAGTATCAAAGGATATGCCTCTGGCATGTGGCACTCTTTGATTCTCTACTTATGATTTGCATACATTAATTCAATAATTAATACATTATTTACACACAGTTACCTGATGGTCAACAAACCAGTATTATTGCTAGTTTATTATAAGCCTTTATATAGGTGTTGATCATGTTTTATCCACTGGCCTATCCTTAGAGGACAGCAACGTTCATCAAACTATATTGACAGAAACATCTATTGATTGTCTGTCTATGTGTTGACTCAACTGACTGGTAGCCTATGTACACAGTACTTGGAGGAGTAAACAAACTGTAAAAAAACGCACTGCCCTTTGCTTTTGTGGGCGTGGCTATGAGTGAAAACGCCTAGGTCATTCAGAAAATGTACGCACTAAGATGTTGTGGCAAAACAAGAGGCGGGTATATAAGCGACTGAACAACAGGTAAAGTAACATCATAACGACCTAATTCCTCCTTTAGATCGCGGCACAGACATTCTTTCACTCTCTACCTACCTGCCTGCCGAGTGCCTACGGGGAGGTGCAGAGATGCTTCTTACCACGAGTGGGTACCAGCTTGCGCTATTTTGCCTTCTGATAAGAAGCTGTCAAGCTGTCAAGAACGGCGCCACGGAAACGTTAAACGCTCAGTTGATAAGTACGGTCCAGGATACACCGAGTAGTAATGTATCAATGAATCAAGCACGCAACGGAGGAAGACGTTTGACCAGCGATGCGAGGAAAGGTGAGTTGCATTTTTATGCACATTCTAAATTGATTAATTCAACAATTCATAGTGGACCAAACAGATTCATTGTATTCACTGATCCTGACTGTGGGGAAACCAGTTTACAAGTGTAATTTAGCAAAAGGTCAATATGTATATTGCTAAAGTATTGATTATATAGTATTGGAATTATATAATTCTGTATATAGGCACATTTTCCACAGACAAAAATGGGAGTTAAATAAACTAAAGTTGAATCACAGACTTGAATGGGAGACTTGAGTGTTTGAATGGGAGAAAAGTTAAAAGTTCAAGCATTTGTAACTTGTGTTGGACCTCTTGTTAACTCATGCTGCACATCAGATTACCCTGACCATGCCACAGTTATTGTTGAACTGTCAAAACGAATCTTTAAGAGTATTACATGGAATAATCCCAAATGCAACTCCAAAATAAATCAAACACACCTAAAATAATTTCAAGTATTTGCATGTCATTATCATTTGAGGAGCGTTTGATTTATATTAAACATTTTGGGATTACTCAATTTTCTGCCTAAAAGTTTGACAGCAAGATTAGTTTTTGACAATATGTATCTGACAGAAGGTAACACTCTCTCTCGCTCTGTCACAGAGCAGGGCCAGGCGCAGAGCAAGGTGGGCTGCAGAGAGCTGCGCTCCACCAAGTACATATCAGACGGCCAGTGCACCAGCCTGAACCCGGTCAAGGAGCTGGTGTGTGCTGGGGAGTGTCTCCCCTCCCACCTTCTGCCCAACTGGATTGGCTCCGGCCCCGGCTACACCGGAAAGTTCTGGAGCCGGCGGGAGGCCCAGGAGTGGCGTTGCGTCATCGACCGGACCCGGACCCAGCGCATCAGACTGCAGTGTCAGAACGGAAGCTCCAGAACCTACAAGATCACTGTGGTTACTTCCTGCAAGTGTAAACGCTACTCCAGGCAGAACAATGACTCAGGGAATGGGAAGTCAGAGGTGGAGGTTGGGCAGGCCCAGGGGCAGAGCTCCACACCCCAGGTGCCCAAGAGGAGGAAGGGAAAGGAAGGGAAGAATGGACGTTCTGGGCAGGAGGACTGGGCTGAAGAACAGCCTAAAAATGACTGAACGGAGACGTCTGGTCAGGGGGGCTCTGTACACCTCTGAGGGGATGGAAGGCCTCTCTGGGCCCCCACTTCAGAAACAACTGCAATACCAACAGACACTAGTTTTGTTTAGATGGAGCCAATGTGTTCGCTATGTTTAAAGTAGCTATATGGAGAAGGCTATGCAATGATTCTTCAGACAGTGCAACTGGTTTGCCAAATATTGACCACTGTGGATGTGTTTGTAAATGTATGTGTTTTTGTATGTGATAGAATGAGACTAGTTTAAATAGTACAAGAACCACATTAGACATCGTGAGATGAAGTGTTCCTATCAACAGTTGAGTATGTTGTCCAAATAGTAATGTTTATAATAACATAAAATGGCATAGTATGTATATAAATAGTGATTCTATACTCTTTGTGTTACTTTTCAAAGTATGCTAGTCTAGAACAAGAAGGCCCTCACACTGTTAAAGCTCCCACTTCACAGCTTTACTGACAACGTTTCCATCCCAAACAGATCTTCTTCTGGTCAAACAGACTGAGTGCTCACTTCCCAAAATACACACATTTCACCTCACATGACCAAATAAGCACATGACGCATGGTGGGTGCAAAAACAATTCGTGCATATCTAATCATTTGATATCAATGAGACGCGCACATATAGTAGTTCCAGAAAATAATATATATGAACAAAATGACCAAGTAGGAGACCTGGAAGGCATGACAAATCAAAGTGACAAATTCATGTAAGAAATGTTCTGATATCAAACTCTTGGTTTAGACCTTTAGGAGACATGGTACAAAAACGGTGAATCCAATACAATTCTCTTCTCAGTAATAGATTAGCAGTATCTCACCCCCTCCTAGGAGTCTTAACATGTTCAATACCAATGTATCTCAGAGAGCTGATGTCGTGACGAGCCTCCGTGAAATGCGCAGCCACAGGGTTTCTCTGGTCAAGTATCCTGGTATTACTCCTGTATTCTGCTATCCTTGTTTTCAAAGTTTTTGTTTTTCCTACATAGCATAGGCCACAAATACACTTGATCAGGTATATCACCATTTCTTTGTGGAACACGTAATGATGCCTTTAATCTTAATGACCTTGCCCGTAATAGGGTGATTGTGCATTTGTTCATAAAGTTACACTAGGTACATCGGCCACGTCTATAATTACTTTTCAAAGTATGTAACGGATTACTATGACAATGTAATATATTTTTGTACGGAGCTAAACTTAATAGAAATAAGGTCATCTTTTTTTCCCTATTTGCTACATTCCATGTAATCACTTTCCGGACAAATTGTGTCTCAAAAGTTTTGCCTTTGGATAATCAAATAAATATTGTCTACTATGATTAAATCAGTGATTTAATATAAAAAAAGACTTTTCTTTAATTATTTGTATAATAACAATTTATTTACTTGTCAATAAATTGTGCTTTAATCATTAGTAGTTAAATGCCTTGAGCATGAGGCCACAGACAGAGGAGCTATAACTTCACAGGAAGTCAGTAACAACAGAAGCATTAGCCAGTGATGAAATGTCCGATTGAGTGTAATAGAAACTGTACTCTGTGCAGGAATCCTCTCTCCTTCAGGCTACTGGGCATGTTCCAGTCAGGAGCTACATGTTAACATACATGACTGTATCAGATACCCCTTCATTGTATTACCATGAAAGCTATGTATTTAGTACTTGCAGTGCAAGTAGAGTGTGGAGAGTGGTTCTAAAACTGACAGCATCAGAGTGGTGCGTACCATAAGGTGGAAGAAGCATAGGGAAATCATGTCTGTGAATCTCAGTGCAGAGCTTGTGTTATTGACACAATAATACAAGGCTTGTAAAACTTCCTCTCTGTAATTATCCCTGACAACATATTCTCTTCCTGAGTAGCAGTGATGCTATAGGACCATCTACATTTCATTTGAATTGTAACTACTACCTTTAATTTGAATTGTAACTACCACAAACACGCTGTAAAAAAATGCTCTTACAATAAACTCGTATTTGCAAAGTCAATAGGATGCCGTTAAAAAATTATAGACATTGTCCGACACTCTGCAATCATATTACTTACTCATTCTTTCTTCTCTCTCTTTCTCTCCCTCTCGCTCTCTCTCCCCTCTCTCTTTCTCTCKYTCTCCCTCTATCTCTCTTTAATCTTGAAGCATGCAATTTGTAACTTATACCCTCTCATCACATCCTAGCCTGCCAGTGTTTCAATCTCCACACTACTGGCCCCACCACATCCTCTCTCTCTCTCTCTCTCTCTCTCCTCTCTCTCTCTCTGTTCAACCCTGGCTCTGTGTAGGACTATGAACCATAATTACATGCTTATGGAAGCACTTCTGAGGCTCAGCCTTGTAATCTTGTTATACTTGACTTGTACAGAACTCCACATCCTGTTGTAGTCTGATGTCTCACACTGATAGAACTGCATTGAATCCTTTCCCAGGAAGTGTGACGCACCTTTCTACTTTCTACCTCCAGAACCTATACCTGAGAAACCAGGGTCATGTTCATTAGCGCCAGAAGAAACAAAAACTAAATCAGGGACGGACTACTTGGACTTCATACTATTCCAATCTTTTGGTTTCCTTTTCTATGGTGTGCCCAACTGAACTCAACCAGGTGGTTGATATGATGATAGGGGGTAGATGGTGACCTTCTCACCCCAGCCGGGTGCTGGGCAGGTGGGTGTTGGAGATGAACTGAGCTGGGTCCATGTGGTAACGATCCATTATAATGAGGCCCAATTAATTATGATATAGTTATCTGCTATTACCAGGCTGGCTGCCAAACCAGTGTCTCATTTAGAGCCAATGCCACTACAAGGCTAATCCTCCCTATCACCAATAGTATACATGAGGATACATGGGCTAGCAGCTTCCATGATCTGACACTGATGGGAAAAATGATCAGTCACAGCAAGCAGCAACACTCCATCAATCCATCTCATCGCAACCAAACATCGTATCCCTTTTGCACAGCACAGAGCATATTGGTCGTAGTCAAAATAAAATGACTACTTCCAGAATGGCACCCCTGTTTAAAGTATTTAGTACACAACATTTGGCCAGAGCCTTGTAGATGGACGGCGAGCTGGGCGGTCTCCATGTGTGTTCTGATTCTGAAACCAATAGCCAGGGTGTCAGGAAATGGCTGCCTAATTCTCAGAGAGAGAGAGGAGTTTAATCTCTGGGATGCACACCTGATTCTAATTCCTGCAGGATGTTACACAAGGATATCTTCATCCAGACCGTACAGAATCTGCCCTGCTAGACAAAGACAGTCTGTGATTGGTAGACTACAGCCCAGTGGAGGTCCCTGTGTTTACGTTTCTAAAAGATCAAATCTTAAAACTGAAATTGGTGGAATATAATGGCAGTTGACCTCATATGTAAATTCAGGAGAAAATCCAGTGTCCAAATTGACTTGAAGCCAGAGCTTAGAAGTGCAGTGTAGATTTAGTTTTCACCCTGTTCTAATGACAGTTTTAATTTTTTTTGTTTTTTAACATTATATGAGTGGTTTATCCATGCTGTGACAGCTGGCTCTATCCCATGCCCTCATCACCCTTTGTCTCTCAGGTTTCATATGAATTATGAAATATACATTTTCTCCCTTCAGTCTGACATCATTGCCTCACTGGGACAACTACTACAATATAACCTTTTGAGGGTCTGAGTAGAAGCCCAACACCTAACACTGGGATAATAAAAAATGCACTTAAACAAGTATTTTATTAATTAACATTTTACTGCAGTGGGCTAAATCAGGGTCAAACAGTGTTTCTTGGTAGTCTTTCTACTTGGAAACAAAAGTATACACCTCACACACATGGTTATGGGCTTACAAAAAAGAAGACATCTGTACCATGTCAGATATTGTTACGTTCGTCGATGGAAGGATCGGACCAAGGTGCAGCGTGGTAGGCGTACATTTTAATTTATTAAATGAACACGAAAAAACAACAAATACGAACCGTAACGTCTAGTAGGGCTAAACAGCACAGTACCAAAAACAAGATCCCACAAACTACAGGTGGAAAAAGCCTGCATAAGTATGATCCCCAATCAGAGACAACGATAGACAGCTGCCTCTGATTGGGAACCATACCCGGCCAACAAAGAAATAGAAAACATAGATTGCCCACCCTAGTCACACCCTGACCTAACCAAATAGAGAATTAAAGGGATCTCTAAGGTCAGGGCGTGACAGATATAGAGTTGAAATGTATTACATTTTGAGTTTGTATACAGTACATCACATGTTATACACATCACAGAAGACTGAAATATAAGAAAACCGTTTGACATAGAAACACAGGATTTTTGACGTAAAAAAAAAAAAGTTGATTAATTATGAAATTATGAAAAAWATATATATTTTTTGCTGTTTATTTGAGCAACATGAGATGAGCTTTCTTGAATTTGTTCTGCATTTGGGGACTGTAAAAATAACCCTGGTGACATGTCTGGTGGGGTAAGCGTGTGTGTCAGAGTTGTGTAAGTTGACTATGTAAACAATTTGGGATTTTCAACACAATGTTTCTTATTAAAAGAAGTGATGCAGTCAGTCTCTCCTCAACTCTTAGCCAAGAGAGTCTGACATGCATAGTATTTATATCAGTCGTCTGATTACAATGAAGAGCAGGACGTGTTGCTCTGTTCTGGGCCAGCTGCAGCTTAACTAGGTCTTTCCTTGCAGCACTCGACCACACAACTGGACAATAATCAAGATAAGACAAAGACAAAGCTGCAGGACTTACTTTTTGGAGTGCGGTGTCATAAAAGCAGAGCATCTGCTTAAAATTATTAAAAGACAAAAAAGTGATTGTGATTGTGTTGAATTGTGCATGGCCGATTAATTAGGGCCGATTTCAAGTTTTCATAACAATCGGTAATCAGCATTTTGGACGCCGATTATGGCCGATTACATTGCACTCCACGAGGAGACTGCGTGGCAGGCTGACCACTTGTTACGCGAGTGCAGCAAGGAGCCAAGGTAAGTTGCTAGCTAGCATTAAACTTATCTTATAAAAAACAATCAATCTTAACATAATCACTAGTTAACTACACATGGTTGATGATATTACTAGTTTATCTAGCTTGTCCTGCGTTGCATATAATCAATGCGGTGCATGTTAATTTATCATCGAATCACAGCCTACTTCGCCAAACAGGTGATGATTTAACAAGCGTATTCGCGAAAAAAGCACTGTCGTTGCACCAATGTACCTAACCATAAACATCAATGCCTTTCTTAAAATCAATACACAAGTATATATTTTTTAAACCTGCATATTTAGGTAATATTGCCTGCTAACATGAATTTATTTTAACTAGGGAAATTGTGTCACTTCTCTTGTGTTCTGTGCAAGCAGAGTCAGGGTATATGCAGCAGTTTGGGCCGCCTGGCTCGTTGCGAACTGTGTGAAGACCATTTCTTACTAACAAAGACCGTAATTCATTTGCCTGAATTTTACATAATTATGACATAACAATTGAAGGTTGTGCAATGTAACAGCAATATTTAGACTTAGGGTTGCCACCCGTTCGATAAAATACGGAACGATTCCGTATTTCACTGAAAGAGTAAAGGTTTTGTTTTCGAAATTATAGTTTCCGGATTTGACCATATTAATGACCTAAGGCTCGCATTTCTGTGTGTTTATTATATTATATTGTAAGCATTCATTCAAACAGCACTTTCCTGCGTTTGCCAGCAGCTCTTCGCTATGCTTCAAGCAGTGCGCTGTTTATGACTTCAAGCCTATCAACTCCCAAGATTAGGCTGGCAATACTATAGTGCCTATAAGAACATCTAATAGTCAAATGTATATGAAATACAAATGGTATAGAGAGAAATAGTCCTATAATTCCTATAATAACTACAACCTAAAACTTCTTACCTGGGAACATTGAAGACTCATGTTAAAAGGAACCACCAGCTTTCATATGTTCTCATGTTCTGAGCAAGGAACTGAAACGTTAGCTTTCTTACATGGCACATATTGCACTTTTACTTTCTTCTCCAACACTGTGTTTTTGCATTATTTAAACCAAATTGAACATGTTTCATTATTTATTTGAGACTAAATTGATTTTATTTATGTATTATATTAAGTTAAAATAAAAGGGTTCATTCAGTATTGTTGTAATTGTCATTATTACAAATATATACAGTGGGGAGAACAAGTATTTGATACACTGGCCGATTTGCAGGTTTTCCTACTTACAAAGCATGTAGAGGTCTGTAATTTGATCATAGGTACACTTCAACTGTGAGAGACGGAATCTAAAACAAAATCCAGAAAATCACATTGTTATGATTTTTAAGTAATTAATTTGCATTTTATTGCATGCCATAAGTATTTGATACATCAGAAAAGCAGAACTTAATATTTGGTACAGAAACCTTTGTTTGCAATTAACAGAGATCATACGTTTCCTGTAGTTCTTGACCAGGTTTGCACACACTGCAGCAGGGATTTTGGCCCACTCCTCCATACAGACCTTCTCCAGATCCTTCAGGTTTCGGGCTGCTGCTGGGCAATACGGACTTTCAGCTCCCTCCAAAGATTTTCTATTGGGTTCAGATCTGGAGACTGGCTAGGCCCTCCAGGACCTTGAGATGCTTCTTACGGAGCCACTCCTTAGTTGCCCTGGCTGTGTGTTTCGGGTCGTTGTCATGCTGGAAGACCCAGCTACGACCCATCTTCAATGCTCTTACTGAGGGAAGGAGGTTGTTGGCCAAGAATCTCGCGATACATGGCCCATCCATCCTCCCCTCAATACGGTGCAGTCGTTCCTGTCCCCTTTGCAGAAAAGCATCCCCAAAGAATGATGTTTCCATCTCCATGCTTCACGAGTTGGATGGTGTTCTTTGGGGTTGTACTCATCCTTCTTCTTCTTCACCACAACGGCGAGTGGAGTTTAGACCAAAAAGCTCTATTTTTGTCTCATCAGACACATGACCTTCTCCCATTCCTCCTCTGGATCATCAGATGGTCATTGGCAAACTTCAGACGGGCCTGGACATGCGCTGGCTTGAGCAGGGGGACCTTGTGTACACTGCAGGATTTAATCCATGACGGCGTAGTGTGTTACTAATAGTTTTCTTGAGACTGTGGTCCCAGCTCTCTTCAGGTCATTGACCAGGTCCTGCCGGGTAGTTCTGGGCTGATCCCTCACCTTCCTCATGATCATTGATGCCCCACGAGGTGAGATCTTGCATGGAGCCCCAGACGAGGTGATTGACCGTCATCTTCAACTTCTTCCATTTTCTAATAATTAGGCCAACAGTTGTTGCCTTCTCCCCAAGCTGCTTGCCTATTGTCCTGTAGCCCATCCCAGCCTTGTGCAGGTCTACAATTTTATCCCTGATGTCCTTACACAGCTCTCTGGTCTTGGCCATTGTGGAGAGGTTGGAGTCTGTTGATTGAGTGTGTGGACAGGTGTCTTTATACAGGTAACGAGTTCAAACAGGTGCGTTAATACAGGTAATGAGTGGAGAACAGGAGGGCTTCTTAAAGAAAAACTAACAGGTCTGTGAGAGACGGAATTCTTACTGGTTGGTAGGTGATCAAATACTTATGTCATGCAATAAAATGCAAATTAATTAGTTAAAAATCATACAATGTGATTTTCAGGATTTTTGAAAAAAATTACAGACCTCTACATGCTTTGTAAGTAGGAAAACCTGCAAAATCGGCAGTGTATCAAATACTTGTTCTCCCCACTGTATGTAAAAATCGGCCGATTAATCGGTATCGGCTTTTTTGGTCCTCCAATAATCGGTACCGGTATCGGCATTGAAAAATCATAATCGGTCGACCTCTAATTCCGATTAACTCCAGAGATACACAACATCCTGAAATATATGTAGACATAATTGTTAGAAAGAATACTATACATGCATTTCCCTTGACGGAGTGATGCTGAATGTACTCTCCCTTACATAGAGTATGTTCAAGCCTCAACCCAGTCTATAAAATGCAACACAGGGATCTTTTCCTAAGACATTTTTTCATCATTATCCTCACAACTTCAAAACGTCTAGATCTTAACAGATCTATAAATGCTTTTAGTTCAAGTCTTTTTCCTTTTCTCTTCATTGGCACCTGTAGGATTTTCCCTCATTAGTGAGAAGTGTTGGTTTTGTCACCTCATCTGAAGAAACTGACATTTTAGTTCCGTAATGACGTGGCACAGTAACTGGCAGCGACACTGAGAGAAATAAATGTCACATGCAGGAAGAGTTATGTTCTTTTGGCCCCAGTGTAACTGATGAATGAGATTGAAAGTGTGTGTGTGTGTGCGCGCATGCATGTCTGTGTGTGTGTGTGTGTGTGTGTGTGGGCACACGTGTGTGCCTGCATGAGAGGGTACTTTGCACAGAGGCCCTTCATGGGTACTCATGTCCATATCTTCAGCTCATTCCTCTTACCTGACAGAGAGCGTAAGATATCTGGCCCTCGAGAGTTTGGGGAGCGCTTCCAGACATCTACAGAGAGATATCAACAGTGAGTGGTCTGGGGAGTGCTAGACTGAGTATGCTCTTAACACCCTTTCAACTCAGAGATGACAGGACTACAAAGAGACACCTGATCGGGTCACATGACAGACTGATTTAAAGCTAAAGAGTACAGTAACATTCTCCTGATCCCAGCGGACGGTTGGTAGGTTTCCAAAGAAACAGGATTGTCACGACTTCCGCCGAGGTCGGTCCCTCTCCTTGTTTGGGCGGCGTTCGGCGGTCGACGTCACCGGTCTTCTAGCCATCGTCGATCCACCTTTCATTTTCCATTTGTTTTGTCTTGTTTTCCCGCACACCTGGTTTGCATTCCCTCATTATTTGTCTTGCATATAACCCTCTGTTTCCCCCCATGTCTGTGTGTGGAATTGTTATATGTAAATGTATGTGTACTCCAGGCTGGTTTGCGCCGGATTATTGTAACTTGTGTGTGTTTAGTTTTCTGAGTGCCGTGTTTTGTTCGCCTCAATAAAGGGCTCCGTTTGCTACCCATTTCTGCTCTCCTGCGCCTGACTTCCCTGCAGCCAGTTACGCACACCATTACAAGGATGACTAGCACAATAGAATGGACATTCCCAGTCAGGTCAACATTGTCACATTTCTAGTGATAGTTCAGCCTCTCACCACGACATAGAAATACAATTTATTTATTTTATTTAACCTGTATTTAACTAGGCAAGTCAGTTAAGAACAAATTCTTATTTACAATGACGGCCTACACCGGCCAAACCCGGGACGACGCTGGACCGATTGTGCGCCGGCCTATGGAACTCCCAATCAGGGCCGGTTGTGATATAGCCTGGATTACAACTCAGAATGCAGAAACCAGATGGACAAATAAATAACGTTCCTATACTTGAACACTCTAAATATTTATAATCATTATTGTGGTGAAAATGCTGTTAAGAGATCTTGACAGTCAGACAGACAGGCAGACATGTCGTGTGCTGTTGTTTCTCCAGCCATGCTGTATTGTAGGTGTTTACTTTGATTCATGTGAGTCAATAGTCTACTGTTAGCTAGAGCTGATGGCAGACATCGTCACCTTGTAATGTTGTTTAGGATAGCTGTGCTGTGTATTGTGTAGTATACATTTATGCTGTTGAAATACCACTTGGAGGAGTGATTCAGCATTTTACTCTCAGCCTGTGATCCTCTCTCTCTATCATTCTCTCTCTCTCGTTCTCATTCTCTCTCTCTGTCTCTTTCTCTCTCTCTCTCTCTCTGAGTCTTCCCAGGTGAGCTCGTCTGTGTTGTCCCAGGTGTGCCATGAAAAACAAGCCTGTCAGGTCATCAGCTGCAGAAGGCAAAGAGTGTGTGTGTGTCAGAGTGTGTGTGTCACCAAGCTTTGTTGCCGGGATGATGACGATGATAAGCCTCTCTTCCTCCTGGTGAGTGCTCATCAGTCATCGCCAGGAGAGATCACTGGGTTCTACTTGGGTGGGCTGGCTGGGGAGTCATAACTGAGACTGAGCCAGTCCAAGAGGGGTAGTCTCACTGGACTCCTTCTCTCTTTCTTCCTCTCACTCACTCACTCACTCACTCACTCACTCACTCACTCACTCACTCACTCACTCACTCACTCACTCACTCACTCACTCACTCACTCACTCACTCACTCACTCACTCACTCACTCACTCACTCACTCACTCACTCACTCACTCACTCACTCACTCACTCACTCACTCACTCACTCACTCACTCACTCACTCACTCACTCACTCACTCAATGAACTCTTTCTCCCTCTGAATCAAACTCTTGACCTGATCTTGATCTGTACTGAATAAGATCTGTGGAAAATCTATTAATCTGGTGATGATACATATTGATCCAAAGTACTGTACACACACACAGGAAGTGAACATAAAAGAATGTGTTATCTCCACATGCGAAAGTAACTTTTTCACCCTCTGGAAAAGTTTGGTTAGAAGAACAACAAAGCGTTCGAGAGGGAAAACAGCTTCCTGGCTCTTAGTCAACACTGTTCCTTAAGAACTATTCCTAATCACTGGAAAAGTTGTAAACCATAATCTGATTAAACAAGTTATTTTGTTAAGAGTCAAGCTTGGATGAAATATGACAGATTAGCATAGCATGGCTCATAGTCAACAGGACTGTAACACGAAGAGTTACAGGAGATTGACAGCTCATAGCCCCAGGTAAAGAGAGAGAGGGTAACTTTAGGGTAAACTCACTAGCTCACGTAGCACTGTAAAACTGCAACCTGATGATTCATGATGAGTTACATTGGCTTTTAGTACTCCTATGGAAAATGTATATTTTATATTCATTTACCTAATGTATATACATGCATCATATCCACATCCCTACCTAACATAAGCTATGATTCCTGAAAGTACAGTATGTAACATTTTTATTCAATTATTATAATTCAATATTTTGCAATGAGATCAAGTGTAGAATGACAATTACCTGTCCAAGCAGTAGTAGTGAACTTCTCCACTGGCTTCTGCACATGTCATAGAGGTGGTTCGGTGTGCTGCTCTCACATGATGAGTAATCTTGTCTGAGATCTGAAGACTTGCGATAGCTCCCCAAGCTAACTCCTAGACTTTAGCTCAGCGGGCTAACAAAGTCTATTGGCAATCAACCCAGGTTCAAACAGAGTTGCTAGCTATAAAGTAGGAGGAAATAATGCCTGAGATGATGAGAAATAGCTACCCATAATGGTGATTGTATCAGAATACATTTTAATCATATAGTGTGACAAGCCTTTATATTCATCCGCTTTAAAAGGTTAAGTGCTCCTCTCTCTCTCTCTCTCTCTCTCTCTCTCTCTCTCTCTCTCTCTCTCTCTCTCTCTCTCTCTCTCTCTCTCTCTCTCTCTCTCTCTCACACTCTCACACTCTCACACTCTCACACTCTCTCTCACACTCTCACACTCTCACACTCTCACACTCTCTCACACTCTCTCTCTCTGTCTGTGTAATCAGCGTTGCTCACAGCTTTACTGTGAAACCTGTTGATGTCACTGTGCAGGACCACTTTAGGCATGAGCTCAGGCCCCATAATCACTGACGATGAAACTAGGAATGTGCTATATTGCACTCATTAAGAGTACCGGGTATCCCCGTACACAAGACTGCTATTGTGACAGACACCTGATCCTGAAAGACAGGAAATAGAAAGAGCGATGTTGTTTGTTTCTGGTTGAGTATTGTGTGACTGGAGATTAATATACAACAGCCACCTGATACTCCTGCTTCTCTGTGGAGGACTTCATGCTGCTGTTTGCACCATGCTCTGCAATGACAGAGTAAAGGACTGGTAGCACTCAAGTACACTCTACTGTAGTGTACACTAATCTTAACCCAGTATAGCCAAACGAAAATGGGCCTCCCCTGTTGAGAGATGGGTTCCTCTGAAGGTTTCTTCCTTGTCACTGTGTTTCTGCTAGCTTTTTGGGATCTAGGCAAATGCCATTGAGGTGAACAGACACTAAAGCCCTCATAATTTGGGCAAATAGAAGGTAAAACGTTTGCCTAACATACAAATGGCAACCCAATATATCTGTGGGTGATTGACAAAGCTCCACAGACCGAGGCCGTGTGTATAAAGGAGCTTAGTGGGGAGTGTGAGTGGTTTAGTGGAGGGTAATGGAAAAATAAATCTGTTGAATGGTGAATAATAATAATATTATGGGAAAAGAACATCGCTGTGGATAGAATATCTTCTCCTATGACAAATTATAACTGCAGCTTTAAAATCCTAAAAATCTGTTTCGAGTTACAGAGAAAGCGCTACTGCTTTGCCAAATAGCGTTGTGAGCCCCGCTGACAGAGTTGGCCTCTTATGGTAGTGAGCATCAGATCCCAATTAGGATCATGCAGAATACAGACATGGGTTCAAATAGTATTTGTTTTCTTTCAAATACTTTGAGCGTTTGATTGAGCCTGCCCTGGAGTGCCAGATGTGCAGGGTTTTGCACTTTTGGGCCTATTCCATTGGTTCCATTGTACCAGGCAAGCTCAGTTGAGCACGGCAAAAGTATTCTAAAGATAACGAAAAGTGATCCCAGGTCTGTGTAAAATACAGACACAATGGATGGACTTCCAACGTCGAGTCATTTGTCAAACTATTGGATGTAAGATTCTGCTAACGATCAATGTGATATTAGGATGTCTGTTGGAGTGGGTGGAGATTTGTTACCGTCACTACGAGGCCTTCTAGACTAGAGAGGACCTACAGCAGTGAAATAGCACATGTTTTGTATTATTTGTCAAGGATTTCTCCATTTATAGACTCGATGTATGGTTCTGAAGTTCTGCCCCACGTGCATTCCCAGTCCAAACTCCAAAGGATTACATGCAAATAGATTGTTGTTGCAAATCGACATATTATGATTATGTCCTCACATATGTCTGAGACTCTAGAACACACATGTATCCATTCTCCCTCCAAACCAGTGCTAATAGTTTTGCCGGCCCACCCACTGAACTCATGGATTCCCCAGTTTTGTCTGCAACATCGGAATATACAGTGCATTCGGAAAGTATTCAGACCCGTTGACTTCTTCCACATTTTGTTACGTTACAGCCTTATTCTAAAAGGGATTACATATTTTTTCCCCTCATCAATCTACACACAATACCCCATAATGACAAAGACCCTTTGCTATGAGACTCGGAATTGAGCTCAGGTGCATCCTGTTTCCATGAATCATCCTTGAGATGATTCTACAACTTGATTGGAGTCCACCTGTGTTAAATTCAATTGATTGGACATGATTTAGAAAGGCACACACCTGTCTATATAAGGTCCCACAGTTGACAGTGCATGTCAGAGCAAAAACCAAGCCATGAGGTTAAAGGAATTGTCCGTAGAGCTCCGAGACAGGATTGTGTCGAGGCACAAATCTGGGGAAGGGTAGCAAAACATTTCTGCAGCATTGAAGGTCCCCAAGAACAGTGGCTTCCATCATTCTTAAATGGAAGATGTTTGTAACCACTAACACTCTTCCTAGAGCTGGCCACCTGGCCAAACTGAGCAATCGGGGGAGAAGGGCCTTGGTCAGGGAGGTGACCAAGAACCCGATGGTCACTCTGACAGAGCTCTAGATTTCCTCTGTGGAGATGGGAGAACCTTCCAGAAGGACAACCATCTCTCCAGCACTCCACCAATAAGGCCTTTATGGTAGGGTGGCCAGACAGAAGCCGACACTCAGTAAAAGGCACATGATAGCCCACTTGGAGTTTGCCAAAAGGCACCCAAAGAACTCTCAGACCATGAGAAACAAGATTATCTGGTCTGTTGAAACCAAGATTAAACTCTTTGGCCTGAATACCAGTGCCACATTTAGAGGAAACCTGGCGCCATCCCTACAGTGACGAATGGTGGTGGCAGCATCATGCTGTGGGGATGTTCTAAAGCGGCAGGGACTGGGAGACTAGTCGGGATCAAGGRAAACATTTACGGAGCAAAGTACAGAGAGATCCTTGATGAAAACAGCTCAGAACCTCAGACTGGGGTGAAGGTTCCCTTTCCAACAGGACAATGACCCTAAGCACACAGCCAAGACAACGCAGGAGTGGCTTTGGGACAAGTCTCTGAACGTCCTTGAGTGGCCCAGCCAGAGCACGGACTTGACCCCGATCGAACATCTCTGGAGAGACCTGAAAATAGCTGTGCAGCAACGCTCCCCATCCAACCTGACAGAGCTTGAGAGGATCTGCAGAGAAGAATGGGAGAAACTCCCCAAATACAAGTTTGCCAAGCTTGTAGTGTCATACCCAGGAAGACTCGATGTTGTAATCGCTGCCAAAGGTTCTTCAACAGAGTACTGAGCAAACGGTCTGAATACTTATGTAAATGTGATTCCAGTTTTTTATTTGTAATACATTTGCAAACATTTCTGAAAACCTGTTTTTGCTTTGTCATTATGGGGTATTGTGTGTAGATTTATGAAGATTATTTAAAAAAATATATATTTTAAAATATGGCTGTAACGTAACAAAATGTGGAAAAAGTCAAAGGGTCTGAATACTTTCCGAATGCACTTTATCTTATTGAGATACTGTACAGGATTAAGAGATAGGATTATGATTGTCTAAGAGCTGCAGACTCTGTTTCTGTCCCTTGGGGATATCAGCTATATCTCTGTGCTCTGTCCGGTTGCCAATAGCTCCATAAATATGAGACGCCTCTAGCAGAGGACCATCAATTCCCTTTGTACTGACACTAGTTGGACACATTTACTTAGATAACTATGAGAGAGAATGACTATGATCATCATTTTACCTGACACAAGTTCATTCAGCCATAGCGACATTAGACAGTACCACAGGGAGCTGTTGACATACAGTGGGTTGCTATGTAATTCATATAATTGTCAGAGAGTGTCTCTTAGCAACCAAACATTTGTTTAAGCTTCATTGCACGAGGTGCCTTACCACAGCAGGTAGTCCAGCCCCATGCACCAGTGTTTGCATTGTCTTGCTGTAGGGTAAGATGTTGTGTAGTAGGCCTGGTGAAGCAGCACCAAGGGGTTTGCTGTGAGAGGTATGCAACGCATCATGAATGGACTAAGACTGATTAAAAATAGTTTCCCCAGCTTTTGGAATTTTGGGGGGGAAACTATTATTTTGGAAAACTTTTGAAACTTACTCATTACAGTGCCTTGCAAAAGTATTCATCCCCCTTGGCATTTTTCCTATTTTGTTGCATTACAACCTGTAATTTAAATAGATTTTTATTTGGATTTCATGTGATGGACATACAAAAAATAGTCCAAATTGGTGAAGTGAAATGAAAAAAATTACTTGTTTAAAAAAAAGACATAAAATACAAAACGGAAAAGTGGTGCGTGCATATGTTGTCACCCCCTTTGCTATGAAGCTCCTAAATAAGATCTGGTGCAACCAATTACCTTCAAAAGTCCCATGATTGCACACAGGTGGACTTAATTTAAGTGTCACTTGATCTGTAACATGATCTCAGTATATATACACCTGTTCTCAAAGGCCACTGAGTCTGCAACGCCACTGAGCAAGGGGCACCACCAAGCAAGCGGCACCATGAAGACCAATGAGCTCTCCAAACAGGTCAGGACAAGGTTGTGGAGAAGTACAGATCAGGGTTGGGTTCTAAAAAAATAGCAGAAACTTTGAACATCCAACAGAGCACCATTAAATCCATTATTAAAAAATTGAAAGAATATGGCACCACAACAAACCTGCCAAGAGAGGGCCGCCCACCAAAACTCACGGACCAGGCAAGGAGGGCATTAATCGGAGAGGCAACAAAGACACCAAAGATAACCCTGAAGGAGCTGCAAAGCTCCACAGCGGCAATTGGAGTATCTGTCCATGGGCTTAACAGAAGAGTGGCTAGAAAAAAGCCATTGCTTAAAGAAAAAAATAAGCAAAAACATTTGGTGTTGCCAAAAGGCATGTGGGAGACTCCCCAAACATATGTAAGAAGGTCCTCTGGTCAGATGAGACTAAAATTGAGCTTTTGGCCATCAAGGAAAATGCTTATGTCTGGCGCAAACCCAACACCTCTCATCACCCCGAGAACACCATCACCACAGTGAAGCATGGTGGTGGCAGCATCATGCTGTGGGGATGTTTTTCAGCGGCAGGGACTGGTCAGAATTGAAGGAATGATGGATGGCGCTAAATACAGGGAAATTCTTGAGGGAAACTTGTTTGTCTTCCAGAGATTTGAGACTGGGACGGAGGTTCACCTTCCAGCAGGACAATGACCCTAAGCATACTGCTAAAGAAACACTCAAATGGTTTAAGGGGAAACATTTAAATATCTTGGAATGGCCTAGTCAAAGCCCAGACCTCAATCCAATTGAGAATGTGTGTTATGACTTAAAGATTGCTGTACACCAGCAGAACCCATCCAACTTGAAGGAGCTGGAGCAGTTTTGCCTTGAAGAATGGGCAAAAATCCCAGTGGCTAGATGTGCCAAGCTTATAGAGACATACCCCAAGAGACTTGCAACTCTAATTGCTACAAAAGGTGGCTCTACAAAGTATTGACTTCGGGGGGTTGAATAGTTATGCACGCTCAAGTTTTCTTTTTTTTTTGTCTTATTTCTTGTTTGTTTCACAATAAAAAATATTTTGCATCTTCAAAGTGGTAGGTATGTTGTGTAAATCAAATGATACAACCCCCCCAAAAAATCTATTTTAATTCCAGGTTGTAAGGCAACAAAATAGGAAAAATGCCAAAGGGGTGAATACTTTCGCACGCCACTGTATATTTGACTGCTTCTGTCAGGCTCATGAAAACCTACATTTTACTCATGAAAACCTCTATTTAGCGGCACAATGCGGACTGTGAAGAGACACACACACACACACACACACACACACACACACACACACACACACACACACACACACACACACACACACACACACACACACACACTCTCTCTATAATACCCACTCTAAAACACCCACTCTACGCACACACCCATACATTATTCTTGGTAATGTCATGTAGTGCTGTAATATTGTAATTTGATAATAGCGCAATGTACATTTGTATAATGCACAATATTTTGTTTGATGTAATGTTTTATCTATGTTTGTACCCCAGGAAGAGTAGCTACCTTGGAAACAGCTAATGGTGATCCTAATTAAATACTACATCTGAATTATGAGAGGACAGTGTCACCTGGTGGTGTGTGGCAGTAATTCTAACCATATGTCAACTGCTTGGTGAGGACAGAGGGCTTTTACTTAGCTGCAATCTTTTCGCAGTGTGGAGTCACATGTGGTGTTTATACTACCTGAACTTGTCCAATAAGAAAGGCTTGTTTTTGGTTTGAACAAGACCGTAGTTTGTGGTTAGGGATGAGAGGTCAGGATCAGGGAAGGGTCTCACAGGGCTAGCGTCTACAGTAAGACCACAGAGCTGTGAACAGACATACTCTGGGACAGAATAAACATCAAACCTGCCCTTCCACATCACAACACTGTGGTGGTTTGTCTTTCCGGTTAGAAAAGAAACACAAATAGGCCTTTAGCCACAAGGGAGAAGGACATTTTATGCCAATGCCAGTTCTGTCCTTTGCATTCTCAAAATATACAAACCCAAAATGAATGAAGTGAAATGGGCCAAGAAATCACTCATTACCACTGCAATTTCCCCCCTATACCACACCCCTTTTAGTCAATGAAAATGCAGCGTGTTTACTCTCTGTATTGTTAGTTATTGATGTGAACTGATAATTAGAGTGGGAATGAAGGGGTGAAATGTTCTGCAGGAGAATATTGATGGCCTCTCAGAATACTGCGCAGTATAATTTGCCTTGTTGTACATTAGTTTTGCTGTCATTTCCTTAATCTCGAAGGAGAATAATCTTGTTTTACTCAATGTACAGCTCTACACACCTCAGCATTTGTGTATTATCGTCACCTTCAGTGTTGGAAAAAGTACCCAGTTGTCATACTTGAGTAAAGGTAAAGATACCTTAATAGAAAATGACTCAAGTACAAGTGAAAATCACCCAGTAAAATACTACTTGAGTAAAAGTCTAAAAGTATTTGGTTTTAAATATATTTATGTATCAAAAGTAAATGTAATTGCTAAAACATACTTAAGTATCAAAAGTATAAATATAAAGCATATATCATTTCAAATTCCTTATATTACGTAAACCAGATGGCACTATTTTCTTCTTTTAAAAATGTACTGATAGCCACACTCCAACACTTAGACATAATTTATAAACAAAGAATTTGTGTTTAGTGAGTCCGCCAGATCAGAGGCAGTAAGAAAGACCAGGGATGTTCTCTTGAAACGTCTGTGAATATTTTCCTGTCCTGCTAAGTACTTTTGGTTGTCAGGGAAAATGTGTGGAGTAAAAAGTACATTATTTTCTTTAGGAATGTAGTGAAGTAAAAGTAAAAGTTGTCAAAAATATAAATAGTATAGTAAAGTACAGATACCCCAAAAAACGACTTAAGTAGTACTTCAAAGTATTTTTACTTCAGTACTTTACACCACTTGTCACCTTATAAATCTAACTAGAGCCATGGCAATTCACTGTACTTATTTGTGTGAAAGTCTTTTTGGGGGAGCCTAAAACCCCCCACATCAGATTTGCAGCCATTTCCACTTCCGGCAGGTACAGGTTGTTTGAGTTATGTAATTGAGACATCCCAGGATATAAACCTCCAACATGGTGACAAGTTTAGTTTACTGCACTGTGAGATGGGTCCTTGGCTGGCCAGAGAAACTATACTAGAGTGGCTGATGTTATAAACCTACACAGCTCTAGAATGTGTTCTAATTATATTTATAAACTGACAGGTCACAAGAGAGCAGAATAGACCCTGAATGATCCATGTGGTGATTCTGCTACAGCCTTTGACAACACAAACACATGTTGTGTTGTCAAAAAATTCAAACCAAATGTTTCCTCGTTTCGTTGCTGTCTGTGACAAAAATAGTTTTCTTTGAGATGGAAAACATGGTGCCAGAGACTCCATCATCGTCAAAACCCTGTCAGCAGGATATCTGTAAAAATGGATTTGCAGTGTGTAAATCTGTCTTTAACTATACTGTAGCATGTTTGTTCTAGGTCCCAAGAAACAAAGAGATCTTCTGTTGAATCTGACAATTAATCTTAATGGTTGTACAGCCGTCTCAAATAAAACTGTGAAGAACCTCGGCGTTACTCTGGACCCTGATCTCTCTTTTGACGAACATATCAAGACTGTTTCAAGGACAGCTTTTTTCCATCTACGTAACATTGCAAAAATCAGAAACTTTCTGTCCAAAAATGATGCAGAAAAATGTATCCATGCTTTTGTCACTTCTAGGTTAGACTACTGCAATGCTCTACTTTCCGGCTACCCAGATAAAGCACTTTAACACAGTTAGTGCTAAACACAGCCGCTAGAATCTTGACTAGAACCCCCAAAAATTAACATATTACTCCAGTGTTAGCCTCTCTACACTGGCTTCCTGTTAAGTCAAGGGCTGATTTCAAGGTTTTACTGCTAACCTACAAAGCATTAGATGGGCTTGTTGATACCTATCTTTCCGATTTGGTCCTGCCGTACATACCTACACGTACGCTACGGTCACAAGACGCAGTCCTCCTTACTGCCCCTAGAATTTTTAAGCAAACAGCTGGAGGCAGGGCTTTCTCCTATAGAGCTCCATTTTTATGGAATGGTCTACCTATCCATGTGAGAGACGCAGACTCGGGCTCAACCTTCAAGTCTTTATTGAAGACTTATCTCTTCAGTAGGTCCTATGATTGAGTGTAGTCTGACCCAGGAGTGTGAAGGTGAACAGAAAGACACTGGAGCAACGAACCACCTTTGCTGTCTCTGCCTGGCCGGTTCCCCTCTCTCCACTGGGATTCTCTGCCTCAAACCTTATTACAGGGGCTGAGTCACTGGCTTACTGGTGCTCTTTCATGCCGTCCCTAGGAGGGTAAGTGGTAAGTTAGTGGTTSAAGATATCCCTCTAGTGGTGTGGGGTCTGTGCTCTGGCAAAGTGGGTGGGGTTATATCCTRCCTGTTTGGCCCTGTCCGGGGGTATCGTCGGACAGGGCCACAGTGTCTCCCGACCCCTCTTGTCTCAGCCTCCAGAATTTATGCTGCAGTAGTTTATGTGTCGGGGGGCTATGGTCAGTCTGTTATAACTGGAGTATTTCTCCTGTCTTATCTGGTGTCCTGTATGAATATAGGTATGCTCTCTCTAATTCTCTCTCTCTCTCTCTCTCTCTCTCTCTAATTCTCTCTCTCTCAGGCGCTGAGCCCTAGGACCATGCCTCAGGACTACCTGGCCTGCTGACTCCTTGCTGTCCCCAGTCCACCTGGTCGTGCTGCTGCTCCAGTTTCAACTGTTCTGCCTGTGGCTATGGAACCCTGACCTGTTCACCAGACGTGCTACCTGTCCCAGACCTGCTGTTTTCAACTCTCTAGAGACAGCAGGAGCAGTAGAGATACTCTGAGTGATCGGCTATGAAAAGCCAACTGACATTTACTCCTGAGGTGCTGACATGTTGCCCCCTCGACAACCACTGTGATTATTATTATTTGACCCTGCTGGTCATCTATGAACATTTGAACATCTTGGCCATGTTCTGGTAAAATCTCCACCCGGCACAGCCAGAAGAGAACTGGCCACCCCTCATAGCCTGGTTCCTCTCTATATTTCTTCCTAGGCTCTGGCCTTTCTAGGGAGTTTTTCCTAGCCACTGTGCTTCCACACCTGCATTGCTTGCTGTTTGTGGTTTTAGGCTGGGTTTCTGTACAGCACTTTGNATTGCTTGCTGTTTGTGGTTTTAGGCTGGGTTTCTGTACAGCACTTTGTGACATCAGCTGATGTAAGAAGGGCTTTATAAATACATTTGATTGATAGCATGGCATTGTGCTGAATGACCTACACTCTCTGGTCATCAAACATGGAATATCCCAGGGTTTGAAATACCATGTACTGTAGAGATGTAGGATCTTAATTTGAATACACTGTTGTAGGAGAACCTTCTAGTGTATTTGAGGTTTTACAAAGGCTTCTGAAGCTTGCAATTTCCACTTAGAAATGTCAGACTTGATTTTCGTTTATGAAAAATGTATCAACCCCTACAAAAAATGTCTGTTCATTATAATCCAAATAATTTATTCACATTTCCTGTTGCTGCAGGATTATTATCCTGCGGTAGCGAACTGGCTCAAATTAAGATCCTACAT
>NC_036869.1:8208887-8213517 GCF_002910315.2 Salvelinus sp. IW2-2015
CGTTTRAGGTTTTCCCTTAATTAGGCCTACAGTGTTTGGGATTAATCAGCTCTGTAAAGAGGCCAGTCTGGCTCCATGTAAACATGGCTCAGCGCTGTGACATGGCCCATTAGCTAAGAAAATGCGGCATTCAAGCCCGTTTAATTGTGGCTTTTTTAAAGGAGCGGTACATGCTGTATTTACGACCCACACCACAACGCAAGCATGGCAGACAGGACTCTGTGTGTGTTTGTATGTGTGCGCGCTCCCTCTGTTTACAGTTCATCCTCCAACAGGATCAGGGTTCTGGGGGAAAATCAGAAACTGTGTCCCTGATTAGAGAACAACCAGGACTGAACATGTGCATGTGCGTGAACATGTGGCCCAGAATGTGGGTCTGTGATTTACCGGCAGAATTAAACGCTTAGCCTCGACTGGTTTGTTGTTTAAAACAGGCTGATTGAAGCACCTCATGTATAAACTGAAGTGATTCTACAGTAGGTTTTGTGTCAAACTCTGTGATGGTTTGAGGGTGAACCGAGCAATGCTTTTGTTCTTGACCTCTTGTACTAATCAGCTGCTCCTCAGGACCTTGTTATGGGAATCAGGTGTGTTAGAGCAGGGCTGGAGCAAAAGCCTGCATGACACAGTTGACCCGGTTGGTCACCCCTGATGTAAGGATCAGCCTATAGGACAATGGATGGGGTTCAGACCGTATACTCTCCAGCTGATGTTACTGTACAGATGTAGGATCTTCACTTGAGCCAGTTTGCTACAGCAGGAATATAATCCTGCAGTAACAGGACATGTGAATTATGATGTGGATTATAATTAATTAATTTTTGTAGGATTTGATCAAGTTTGAAATTTCGAAGTGGAAATGACAAACTTCAGAAGCCTTTTTAAACCTCAAATACACACAAAACATGTCTTGCATTTTAGGAAAGTTATTCTGCAACAGGGTGATCAAAGTAAGATCCCACACCTGTATTATCTGGACCTCATTGTGTAATATCACTCCAGAACAGTAGAGGGAAGTGTGTCCAAGCAGTAGCCTGCACCCCTTGAGCGGGATACACTGTAGGGTTGAAATTGAATGGACATGTGACCCATTCAGTTTCTATGGGCATGACGCCCCAACATTTAGTAAATTGGGATCCAGTCTCAGAGTACATGGTCTGGTATGTACAGTATAGGCACTGATTAGTCACCAGTCCCCATTGAACCGCAGTGGCAGCGAGACATATTGGAACATATTAATCATTGGACTTGATCACAAATGCAGTGAATGCGTGCAACACATTTAGGAGAAATACATTTGTTAAATTCTGTGGCAGGAGGAAAACAGCTGGATGAATGAATCATACATTTAAAGATCATTAGTCATACATTTAGATCTATGCGGGAATTTGCTCAGTACAAAGCCATTGGCAGAATGAAATAGCAGTTAGGATGTTGGCCAGAGAGCCCGAAGACCTTTAGAAGGGAAGGAGAGGAAACCATTAAACCATGACATGTCAGCTTCACTTTTCTGAAATACAGCTAATATTAGAACAACATGTGGAGAGAGAGAGAGAGAGAGGATTTCTCTGTAATTCAGGATTGTGACTGCTGAAAAGTGCCAGTGGATTTTGTGTTTGTTAGAAACCAATTGACTTTTAAGAAGGGTTGACAGTGTGATGTACACAGCATGGAATACTTTATTCCTGATATTGGTGAAGAGAGTCTGAGTCACCGACTGGAGTCAGATGGTCTCACAGATACACACTCTGCACAGTGTCAAATGTCTGCTGGATTTTTGCTGTATTACTGATAATACACCGCAAATTCTCCCCAGTAAAATATGGTGTTTAATTTCATGCTTCTATAAATATGTATATAACACAACTACACTATCTAAACCAGGGATGGGCAACTTTGTTTGGAGTGGGGGCCACCAAAAAAAATCTGAAATCATCATGAGGGGCTGCAGTGGTTCTCGGATCTGGGTACCCACATCCATACCCACATGCAGTCAGAGCTGGCCCTAGACTTTTGGGGACCCTAAGCGCAATGTTGTTTTTGTTGACATTTAGAAAGTTTGCATAGAAAATAGACAATTGTCAGCTAGGGTACGTTTCCATTTAACTAGACTGAACAAAAATATACACGCAACATGCAACTATTTCAAAGATTTTACTGAGTTACAGTTCAGGAAATCAGTCAAGTTAAATAAATTCATTAAGCCTTCATGTATGGATTTCACATGACTGGAAATACAGATAGATCTGCATCTGTTGGTCACAGATACCTTAAAAAAGGTAGGGAGTGGATCAGAAAACCAGTCAATAGCTGTGCAAAGTTGCTGGATATTGGCGGGAACTGGAACACGCTGTTGAACACGTCGATCCAGAACATCCAAAACATGCTCAATGGATGACATGACTGGTGAGTATGCAGGCCATTTTCAGTTTCTAGGAATTGTGTACAGATTCTTGCGACATGGGGCCATGCGTTATCATGCTTAAACATGAGGTGATGGCGGCGGATGAATGGCACGACATTGACCTCAGGATCTCACCACGGTATTTCTGTGCTTTCAGATTGTCATCATGYAATTGTGTTCATTTTCTGTATCTTATGCCCACCCACACCATGGGGCATTCTGTTCACAACGTTGATATCAGCAAACCGCTCGCCCACACGACGCCATACCCGCTGTCTGTCATCTGCCCGGTACAGTTGAAACCGGGATTCATCTGTGAAGAGCACACTTCTCCAGCGTGCCAGTGGCCATCGAAGGTGAGCGTTTTCCCACTGAAGTCGGTTACGATGCTGAACTGCAGTCAGGTCACGACCCTGGTGAGGACAACAAGCACGCAGATAAGCTTCCCTGAGACAGTTTCTGTCAGTTTGAGCAGGAATTCTTCGGTTGTGCAATCCCACAGTTTCATCAGCTGTCCAGCTGGTGTGGTTACACGTGGTTGTAAGGCCGGTTGGAGGCGGCTTATGGTAAATTAATTATCTGGCAAAAGCTCTGGTGGACATTCCTGCAGTTTGCATTTTGCATTTTGTTGTGTGACAAAACTGCACATTTCAGAGTGGCCTTTTATTGTTTCCAGCACAAGGTCCACCTGTGTTATGATCATGCTGTTTAATCAGCTTTTTGCCACACCTGTCAGGTGGATGGATCATCTTGGAAAAGGAGAAATGCTCGCTAACGGATGTAAACAAATTTGAGAGAAATACGTTTTTCGTGCATGTGGAAAAATTCTCAGGGATCTTTTATTTCAGCTCATGAAACATGGGACGAACACTACAGTACATGTTGCGTTTATATTTTTGTTCAGTGTGTGTCGATAATAACAGCTGGACATAACGACGTCACACCTAAAGGAAAACACAATTACGCAAATACCTACATTGTTGAATAAAAATGTAGTGCTTGAAGTGTTTCCATTACCCATTTAGGCAAATTGCGTATATATAAATTGCCGACAGCCTGTATGCCCTCCCACTTGTCTGTTTCTTGTCTCAGGTAGCCAACGTATCGTCAAGGTTTGTGCCATGGTGAAACTTGAACTCCTGTAGATCTGAAATACTTGATGGAGAAACTTGCAAGTCAACCAGAAAAGCAAGGCGAAGCAATTCAGGCATTGTTGAAAGTCCGGACAATCCTTGTCCTGCAAAGAAACATAATTGTTATAGTTTAATTATTTTATTTTGGATGCAGTAGGCATTTAGAATTAAATGTTAAGTGGAGCGATATTGTTACCATCATTTATTAGAAAAACACTGTTTCCATCATCATTTGTCGCAATTAAGAACGTTTGACAAAAGAAAAATCCACCTCTGTCGAACAAATAAAAATGTTGTCGATCATTAGAAAATGTCTCCCATTACATTTTTTTTAAACATTGTTTTTGTCGGAAAAACCTTGGTCAATGGAAACCTGCCAAGAAAAAAACTGCTGAACAACTTTTTACAAATTTCAAAATTGCACCTTGTGTATTCTAACTCCCATCCCATCCTTGATCTAATCAAATTATGCTGATTTTATGAAGACACATTTTCTTCAAATCTAGGGAAATGATTTGTAAAGCTATTGCAGTTCATTATTGTACTTATAGTATAGAATAGTAATCTACATTTTCTTCACCATGTCATACTAACTTTCAGACTTTCCCTTTCACTCAACAGACACATAGTGTACAGTTTGACAGTTCAAACCCTATAAGAAAACCTCTAACACCATGCTATACAGTAATACAACAGGTTTAAGAGTATGGGATATTCTTTGTGTATGACATCAAAACCCATCCAAATTATACTGTATATTGTTATATAGAAAGCATCTGAATTGCTTTTGCATGCGTTGAAAGTACATTATCCCTTTGTTATGATTAATTGACTATTACCATGACAACTATTAATCATTATGTTGTTGTAGAAAGAATGTGAAATGTCTTTACATGCTTTGATATAGTTTTATCTCTGTGAAGCAGTAGCTGGCATCTGCAGAAGGAAGACGCAACGGCTGTTGAATCTATCTGATACGTTGGCTGACGGAGGGTTTTACAGTTAGTCACACACACACACACACACACACACACACACACACACACACACACACACACACACACACACACACACACACACACACACACACACA
>NC_036869.1:8213527-8241617 GCF_002910315.2 Salvelinus sp. IW2-2015
CACACACACACACACACACACACACACACACACACACACACGCCTACTCCGTTTCTTTTATCACAAAACAACAGAGTTACAGTAGTTTCTAATTTTGTGAGAAATTATCCAGGGAAACTATCTTTGAGGCTCAACACTAAAAGCACCACAATAAAGGGATAGGACAGACCAAAGTTAGGCTTTCATTACGGTTCTTCATTTGGTAAGTTGTCGTTTGAAAACTCATTAAATTAATATGTAGCAATTTCAGACTTTTGAAAGTATTGAAATTGAAGTTCAGAGGAATCCCAGTATAAAATATAGAAACCTAACAGCACACAAGAAAACGGGATACTCATTATGTATGTTTTATTGCAGTTTAACTTTATTTAATACGATACATTTTAAGACAGTAAAATCTGACAATGATACAATAAATCACAAGCCCAATTGTTATTCATATTTATATTTTAATTATCATCACAACAAAACTAAACTATGAAGTTTAGTGAGGCGCAACTGTTTGTAATGCATCGTATGCTAGCGGTATACCACAGGCTATCCTTCTCAAAGTGTAAACCCAGACTGATTGACAAAGCCAGGTTACAGGGTGAGCAACAGCTGCAGTTAAATGTCTAACATCATATTCACTATAGACGCTATATAAACACACACAGGAACACACACACATGCACAGACACACACATTGACACACACCTGCCACAGCCCACAGTGTGAAAAAAGTCAAAGGACTCACCTGTTGAAAATCCCTTTCCCCCAGGGAGCAGTCAAATGATCAACCGGGTGTCAGTTACGGAGGGTTAGGGGTCTCTGTCGTTCTGCGAGAGTGGCTGCAAGTGCATCCCGGACTGGGCTGGAGAGCAACATCTACCCCTGGGGAAACCTACCTCCATGCTACAGCCGGCCTCCATACCCCAGACCAAAACGAAACCATATGAGCATATAAGTGAGGTCCTAAACCCACGGATTACTTTACACAGCTACTAATTGGCCTAATTTGTAAAGTAAACACAGTATTTTTCTCCAGGACCCCTAGCTACAGGACCACCGGATGTGCTGGTGCAGCCTAAGACTCATTGTATACCGCTACAGCTCTGAGAGATCTACTCCAACAGTGGATGGCGGGATGGCTCTCACTCCCTCTCCTTCTGTTAAAACAATTTCCTTGAAAATGAATCTAATTTCCTCTCCCAATACCCGGCTTCATGTGTGTGGTTTCTCCTGCACCGCAGTCGCCTATATGTTTAAAATAGCCAGGACGCAGATATATATCAGTAGATGCTTTTAAAAGCAAACCAGCAAAGGAAATATTTCTAACTCAAATGCTAAAGTTTGTTTGAGTGAGATTGAGTGAATTATCGTAGGGAATAGTCTGGAAAGAATTGAATCATAGACATAATCAAAGTCCCCAAAACAAAGACTATTACCAAGTAACCACCATTTTGAGTGCATTTATTTCTCAAATCTAAAGTGCTAGTTTTGTTATAGTGGTCATTATGTAGAAATTGTTTTGATGAAATGGTGAGAAGGGAATAGAAATCTGCTTGAAATGATGAATAGCATAACACTGAAACAAACTGTATAACATTTATAAGAACCACACAGTGCCTTCAGAAAGTATTCACACCCCTTGACATAATTTTTTTTTGGGGGTATTACAGCCTGAATATAAAGTGAATTACATTGAGATTGTGTGTCACCGGCTTACACACAATACCCCATAATGTCAGTGTAATTATGTTTTTAGATATTTTTTACAAATTTGTTAAAAAGGAAAAGCTGAAATGTATTGAGTCAATAATTATTTATTCCCTTTGTTATGTCAAGCCTAAATAAGTTCAGGAGTAAAAATGTGCTTAACAAGTCACATAATAAGTTGCATGGACTCACTCTGAGTGCAATAGTGTTAGACATGATTTTTGAATGACTACCTCGCCTCTGTACCCCACACATACAATTATCTGTCACGATCGTTATAAGGAGAGGACCAAGATGCAGCGTGGTATGTTTTTATCCTTTTTATTTGGAAGAAAAAACGAAACGTGAAGCTCAAAGTAGTGCTCACAGGCAACTATACCTAGACAAGATCCCACAAAGCACAATGGGGAAATGGCTGGCTAAATATGATCCCCAATCAGAGACAACGATAAACAGCTGCCTCTGATTGGGAACCATACCAGGCCAACATAGATAATTAATCACCCTCGTCACTGTCACGCCCCAACCAACATAGAGAATAAACAGCTCTCTATGGTCAGGCCGTGACATTATCTTTAAGGTCCCTCAGTCGAGCAGTGAATTTCAAACACAGATTCAACCACAGAGACCAGGGAGGTTTTCCAATGCCTTGCAAAGAATGGCACCTATTGGTAGATGGGTAAAAATAAAATAAGCATATCCCTTTGAAAATGGTGAAGTTATTAATTACACTTTGGATGGTGGATCAGTACACCCAGTCACTACAAAGATACAGGCGTCCTTTCTAACTCAGTTGCCAGAGAGGAAGAAAACCGCTCAGGGATTTCACCATAGCTGTGATAGAAGAAATCTGAGGACGGATCAACAGCACTGTAGTTACCCCATAATACTAACCTAAATGAAAGAGTGAAAAGAAGGAAGCCTGTACAGAATCAAGTATTCCAAAACATGCATACTGTTTGCAATAAGGCACTAAAGTAAAACTGAAAAAAATTTGGTGAAGAAATTAACTTTATGTCCTGAATACAAAGCGTTTGGGGGCAAATCCAACACATCACATTACTGAGTACCACTTTTCATATTGTCAACCATGGTGGTGGCTGCAACATATTATGGATAGGCTTGTCATCGGCAAGGACTAGGGAGTTTTGGGGCATAAAAATAAATGTAATAGAGCTAAGTACAGGCAAAATCCTAAAGAAAAACATGGTTCAGTCTGTTTTCCAACAGACACTGGGAGACAAATTCACCTTTCAGCAAGACAATAACCTAAAACACAAGCCCAAATATACACTGGAGTTGCTTACCAAAATGACATTGAATGTTCCTGAGTGGCCTAGTTACGGTTTTTACTTAATCCGGCTTGAAAATCTATGGCAACACTTTAAAATGGCCGTCATTGTAACTAAGAAGTCAAGGGTTATGAATACTTTCTGAAGGTGCTGTGTATACAGTAACAGTCAAAAGTTTGGACACACCTACTCATTCAAGTGTTTTTCTTTATTTGTACTATTTTCTACATTATAGAATAAAACATAAACTATGAAATAACACATATGGAATCATGTAGTAACCAAAAAGTGTTAAACAAATCATAATATATTCTATATTTTAGATTCTTCAAATTAGCCACCCTTTGCCTTGATGACAGCTTTGCACACTCTTGGCATTCTCTCAACCAGCTTCACCTGGAATGCTTTTCCAACAGTCTTGAAGGAGTTCCCACAAATGCTGAGCACTTGTTGGCTGCTTTTCCTTCACTCTGCGGTCCAACTCATTCCAAACCATCTCAATTGGGTTGAGGTCGGGTGATTGTGGAGGCCAGGTCATCTGATGCAGCATTCGATCACTCTCTTTCTTGGTCAAATAGCCCTTACACAGCCTGGAGGTGTGTTGGGTCATTGTCCTGTTGAAAAACAAATGATAGTCCCACTAAGCGAAAACCAGATGGGATGGCGTATCACTGCAGAATGCTGTGGTAGCCATGCTGGTTGTGTGCCTTGAATTCTAAATAAATCACTGACAGTGTCACCATCATAGCACCCCCACACCATCACACCTCCTCTTCCATGCTTCACGGTGGGAACATCACATGCGGAGATCCTTCGTTCACCTACTCTGCATCTCACAAAGACACGGTGGTTGGAACCAAAAGTCTCACATTTGGTCTCATCAGACCAAAGGACAGATTTCCACCGGTCTAATGTCCATTGCTCGTGTTTCTTGACCTAAGCAAGTCTCTTCTTATTATTTGTGTCCTTTAGTAGTGGTTTCCTTGCAGCAATTCGACCATGAAGGACTGATTCAATCATTCTTCTCTGAACAGTTGATGTTGAGATGTGTCTGTTACTTGAACTCTGTGAAGCATTTATTTGGGCTGCAAGTTCTGAGGCTGGTAACTCTAATGAACTTAACGTCTGCAGCAGAGGTAACTCTGGGTCTTCCTTTCCTGTGGCGGTCTTCATGAGAGCCAGTTTCATCAGAGCGCTTGATGGTTTTTGCGACTGCACTTGAAGAAACTTTCAAAGTTTTTGATATTTTCTGCATTGACTGACCTTCATGTCTTAAAGTAATGATGGACTGTCATTTCCCTTTGTTTATTTGAGCTGTTCTTGCCATAATATGGACTTGGTCTTTTACCAAATAGGGCAATCTTTTGTGTACCACCCTACCTTGTCACAACACAACTGATTGGCTCAAACATATTAAGAAGRAAAGAAACTCCACAAATGAACTTTTAACAAGCCACACCTGTTAATTGAAATGCATTGCTGGTGACTACCACATGAAGCTGGTTGAGAGAATGCCAAGAGTGTGTAAAGCTGTCATGAAGGCGAAGGTTGGCTACTTTGAAGAATTTCAAATATAAAATATATTTTGATTTCGTTAACATTTTTGTTGGTTACTACATGATTCCATATGTGTTATTTCATAGTTTTGATGTCTTCCCTATTATTCTACATTATAGAAAATAGTAAAAATAAAGAAAACCCTGGAATGAGTCGCCGTGTCCAAACTTTTGACTGGTTCTGTAATTGTAAATGAAAGCTGGTAAAAACAACTGCCAAATGAATCACTTTGACAAACAATAACTCATTTCATTGCGCTAAATTAGTTTTTCTCACTCTATTGCGTTTATACAACCCCCCTATAATTTTCCATAATGAATTCACATGAAGTCATGTGAATGTGAGTCTTTTCTAATGGCTGAAAAAACTTCGATCAAAGAGATACTTTGACAGTTAAAACACATAGTGAAAAAGGGAAAATCTTAATGAAGACTTGAAACATGAAAATACATTTAAAGAATGACAAAGTGATGTTGAAAACTACTAGGGCTTAAATGCTTAGGAGTGTGTGTATGTGTGTGTGTGTGTGTGTGTGTGTGTGTGTGTGTTGTGTGTGTTTGTGTGTGTGTGTGTGTGTTGTGTGTGTGTGTGTGTGTGTGTGTGTGTGTGTGTGTGTGTGTGTGTGTGTGTGTGTGTGTGTGTGTGTGTGTGTGTGTGTGTGTGTGTGTGTGTGTGTGTGTGTGTGTGTGTGTGTGTGTGTGCGGGTGAGGGGTGAGGGGAGTAGAGTGGAAGGGTTAGGGGCTAATGTTAACACACATACAATATTTGTAGATTTGGATAAAAAGTTTATCAAATCAATCAGATGCTGAATGGAGTCCAATATTGGGGCACATACAACATACAGTAAACATATTTTCAAACGACCTATACACCTAAATGCAACGCATCAGCTGCTATATGCAGTAAACACACAAACAGCAGATAATGTTGGTGTGTTGAACCCCCAAACCCCCATATCCAACCCCCTAAAGTCTGACGCAACACTGCACTTCTCAGAAATCGTGTCGAGGGGGTCGGGTGGGTCAAAAATAAATTGCCCACTTTTCTGGAGGCCAGGCCGTTGGAATGGTTTAGATTTATTGTGCGTTGCGTTTTGGAGGAAGATCGTGTGCATGTGGTCAGAAGCCTAGCAGTGAGTCAGTGCACCAGTGACCCGGCCTCCCTCTCACGTTACGTCCTATATATATATTATCCCCGCTCCTGGCCTCCTCCCACCCTCCCTCCCTCTCACTCTCTCTCCCAACTTCCCTGGAACCACCTTCTCCCTGGAACCACTCTGGCCTCAGCCGTCTCTCCTCCGTCTCTCTTCTCCGTCTACCGTCTCCCTGTGTCCTGACACCCGAGCTCCAGCTCAGCAGAGTCAGTGTTTACCCGCGCTGTGCCTGGCAACAGGCTGCATGCTCGGGATTACCGGAGGCCCTTCCTTTCAACGCTGCGATCTCTGCCTTCCTTCAGCCTCCTCCGATCGCTTTCCCTGGGAACTAACAGGGAGCGCACGGAGGTGAGAGGTGAGAGAGCCGTGGAGGAGAGCCCTGATTTGAGGCTCTGCGTCCGCCCACCTCCCTCAACTGGCTTCAGTCTGCTCTACTCTCTGTCCTGCAACATCTCTGTCTTGTGGTCTCAATTAGTCACTCTAGTCGTTCCTGGAAGTTTTTGTGGTTGTGTGTTTGGTGGACTTAGGGGGGTTCGTCTTTTGGGTGGATCTTGTGGATCACTGTGATGGATCACTCCTTGTTTGGGTGCCTCCGTAGCCCCCACGCCCCGGCCCAGGGTCTGCACCCCCACCCTGCCTTTAGCCAGTCCCCGCTGGCGCTGCATGGACGCTCTGACCACATATCCTACCCTGACCTGCCCGGCTCCTCACCCCCCTGTGGGGGGTACCCTGGACCCGGGGAGGAGGGCGTGTACGGAGGGCAGCAACACCACCATCGTGGAGGACACCCGCATCAGCACCAGCAGCACCCCCACCACCCACAGCACCAGACCCACCAGACCCCCTGGCACGTTCCACAGATGCCCTCAACCAACACTAGGCATGGCCTCTGCCTGCCTCTCCCAGACAGCCAAGTCTCAGAACGGTGTGGTGGGGGTACCCCAAATCTGTGTGGCTCCAACACCAACCCCAGTCTGGGAGGTAGTAGTGACCCCACAGGTGTATCCTGTGTCTCTGGGGACTTTGGACGACAGACGATGTCCCCGGACGAGACTGAACAGAGACGGAACAGTAAAGGGAAAGATGATTTGCACAGCTCAGGTAAGATGAGGACAACAAGGACATCAATCTCTTCTCTCCTCTATGCTTTTCTTAGCTTTGACTTCAGTCTCAAAGTTTTGGTTGTTTCTTTCAAAACTCACTGAGGAGTTTTCATCACATAGCGAGGGAGTATAACGATTTGAAGTTTTTGGTTTGTCTATTCTCATATTGGGGATTTCACCATCTGTGTGTAAGCAACCACAGTCCACAGATGTTGAAACAGGAGAGAACAGTTTGTGATACAGTAATAAAACACACAAATGAATCGTTTGCATTTTAACTAATTGGCTAATGTTTTCATGATCACTGGAAGCGCTGTAGTCTTCTGCGTCAATGCTCCTAAATTCGAGAACCTCATGAGAAGTTGTGCAATGACCAAAGAGTTCAGTGCATACTTTTTGGTTTCAAAGTCAATTCAAAGTTTGATCCTTACTGACTAGTAGGTAGGCTTGTTGTTTTAGCATTTGGGCCTTGTTTTTACAGTGGTTGTCCAGATCAAATTGAGGGCCGTATGTCATTTGCATTTTTCTACAGGTTTATTTGAAACGGACTTAGTTCTGATGATTGAAACTGATGTCTCATTTGATTACCGACTGCTTGATGCTCATGGTTCAATGTTGGATATCATTTTGTTTTCTTAATTGTCTACTTGCAAATGTAATTCATTCATTTCAATTACTAGCTATTGCACTACAGTTAGCTGTAATTGAACATTTATCTGTACTAACATCTCTTAATGGGAAGATATGTATACCCACATTTCAGTATTATAAGACCTTGTGTTATAGGATCTTTAAAGATCTTATTTGATCTTGATTATGTCTTATCTCTACTGTTTCCCATGCTGTATTGACGTTCATTCATATCTGTAATTACTGTCTAGAATTTAACGGGGTAGGATTAGGCTAACTTTATTGATATTTAAAATAAATGCAGGCAAGTGCTTTTTTAGAAACAGTGCCTTAATGTGTGAAACACTAGGCGGCAAGGCCGCACACTTAAAATATGATCTTGTACTTAATTTCACCTGAATTCAATTAATCAAATTATTCTCACACCATCATTTAGTTATATTTTCAGTAAAACAAGAGATAATTAATGAATTAATGTTTTTATAAATATACCTATTATGGAAAAGTTTTTTGGAAGCAAAATGATAATCACAATTCAATTAAACCATTTGACTTGATAAAAAGGTTAAATTGTCTTTCTAAATGCTAAGGTCAATAGTCATACTATTCTATTGACAATCTTATATGAAGAAATGAGCAAGTGTGATACATTACAGATTTGCAGTCATCTTCTGTTATTTGAAGCATTAGATCCATTACCTTTCTGTCTACATTTGTTTTAACATATATTAAGATACTTTGGTTTCCTCTCTCAGTGTTAAGCAATAGGGAATTGATTTACTTCTGTCATTTGCTGCAATATTGACATAGATTGAACCGGTAGAAAGTAACTGAGACAATCTTCCATTTCCATTAGAATCAAAGTGCCTTTTAACATTCCTCAATCTCAACCCCCTCAACCTCATTTTATAGGTTATAGCCTGGCACAGCCAATATTTTATTTGTCCCTCTCTTCAGGCCCCCAGGGATAATCAACAGTGACATTTTCCTCCAGGGTATTAATGGCCTACAGGTGTGATTTCTGTGAAGCCTCCTTTTAAACTGTTACAACGGGCACACCTGGGCTTTTTCATAGGCCTAAACCTACATAGTATTTATGGCTGTAGAACGTACGTACCTATAGCATTAGCCGCAACAGCTGTGTGAAAAACCAGCCTCTTAATAATAATAATAATGTGGGTGGAGAATTAATCCTTAACACTTCTGGAAATCACTGTTGGTCATCTACAGTATGGATGATAGAATGAAATGGAATGGAAGAAAATAGAATAGAATATAACTGTATTTGTCCATTAGTGACGTAACAAAAAGCTGTATATATAGGTCCAATTTCCACATTTGTTAAACAACTATTTTCAGATGAGCCCATTTAGTGGCACGTGGGAATGTGTACCTAAGTCAGTGATATTATAGATCATTTTACACACTGTCCTCCCAACGACTATGTTGCCTTTGAGAGCACTAAGGTTGTAAGGACAGACTGATCTGTACCCCGGGTGGAGTCTCAAAATGGCCGATGGCTAAATGCGTTGGACACGTCATGCAGGGCACCGCACTAGACCTAATATGGCTGTATATGACTGTAGCCCTCATTATCAGCAGTCACCATAATAATGCAAGCTCCATCCATATCAGGGCTGGGGACTAGACAAGTCAGGCCCTTAATAAGTTACTAGCACAGTGGCTGGACTTCCTGGCGGCTACACAAGGGCTGATTCAGGTCATCAGCGTAGGGTCACGACAAGAGCACTGCTCTCTGTATCCAGAAGCCATTTCACTGACACCAGCTTCCAGTGGTGACGTGCACCAACACATTTTATTGGGGCACTGATAGGATGGCCAAATTCTCTTTGCATTCATTCTGTAGGTTATACTGTATTGTGCCTTTTTTCATCCTAAAAATGTATCAAATTGAAGGGGCCCTGTTTGAATGAGCAGGACGGCTCTGCCAGGTCCTACTGTCTGTATCTGTATCGTTCTCCCTGCAGGGAAACTCACCAGGTAGAAGTGCTGTTGTGCCCAGTAGTTAACTTTCCACTTCCATTTGCCATCTCTCAGGTTAGTTTTACCCCAGGGTGCAATTGTAATTGACAGCCAGTAGAACTGTGAAGCACTACCCAGGAGCTGCACCTCTAACACCAATCACGTTTCCTAATTTTAACCTCCATTGCACGTTACAAAAGGCAACATGGGCTTTATTTGAGGTCCTATTTCTGATGAGGTAACGGTCTTATGAGGTAACATGCTGTGGCAATGGTGAAATAAATGGTAAAATAATGGTAAAATGCACCTTCTTGACACATAACAAAGAATGCTAAACAAAAGTTAAAGATGCAATGTAGATTAATGTTGTAGGAATATTTAAGGAGAATTGCAAGACACTGTACGGTATAAACCATTAAACAATTGTTTCAAATAAAATAAAATACCTAAACCATGTGAAAGATCTTTTGTTTGAAGATTTTATTTCCAGAAATGTCTTAGTCCCATATTCTGTTTTTATAAATTGAGTGCCATGAATATAGGGGACTGGATGTGCCTGTGTGATGTGGCAGAGAGAAAGACTCTTTCCTGGCACTATTTGATTTGTCAGCACATCCAACACGTCCAACAATTACAGTTGAACTAAGAGAATGTTAGCTGGTTTTATTTGACGTGGACTAGAGAACAACATGTCAATTACAGCTCAACTCTTTTGATGAAGTGTAGTGTTAAGAGATATTTGAATGAGGTTCACCCAATTTGAAGCCACATCTATATGAAAAAACATTTGAAAAGGATTTGATTAATGTACGCTTTTCAGAATCCAATTGAGCAATCTGGATTAAATACAGATAATTAGACCAAAATAAATTACAATCTGGAAAGTCTTTCTGAAGTCTACTTAACTTCAATCAAATATACGATGAATCGCACCACACACTCTTACCCGTGGCATCTGCTGAAATGCTTCAGCCTGTATGTAGAGTGGGCCGGTGTAAGATTTCCGGCCATGTTCCATTTGATGTCTAGGCCCGTGGGTGGTGCTAGGCTGATCTATGTATCTATTGGTCTATTGTTCAGTCTGCCAGGTGATAGGTGGGAGGTTCACACCCTACATTACCGTCCCACATTACCACATCACGTTATCACGCTACCACACCCCACATAGCAGAGGCAGCATGCACCTCAACTTTGGGGCACGAGTAGGATGGCCAAATTCAATAGCTTAACTTACATTTTTCATAAAAGAAAGAATACCTTCCAGCTCATCAGTGTTTGGTTAAAAATGACGGGGCTTATTTCCCCCTTAGTTACAAGGGACATTAACTAGACACTATCACATGCATTATTACATCAGACATTACCACATGCATTACAGCTTCACATTACCCCACACCTGACTGACCTCAGCTTAACCTTCCCTCCGGTCCACCAGAGATGAACTCTTGGAATCACTTTTGTCTTAGAACAATAGAGCTACAGTATCGAGTTGGCTAGCCTCAAATATTAGCCCTCTTTTAGGATGAAACTTCTTAGAACAGGTGATAAAGTACTGGAGAGAGGCAGAGACAATTCCACCAACTTTCTAGTTAAACAAATGATGCCTAGGTTTAAAGGAAATGAGGCTATAGAAAATTGATTTGTGGAATTTTCACATACAGTAAGAAAGTGTTACAACGTAATAATATTTGAGTGATGTCAGTCTGTTTCTTTCTATGCTGCAAGAAGCGGGTGAGGATGAGTGAGTTTGTTTCAGAGAAAGAACACAGGGTAGTTGTCGGAGGGAGCTGGGCTCTGAGACTGTAGAGAACTCCCTGCCTGCCACCTCTCATGCAGCTTCCCCCTCCTCCAGTAAGACACTATAAAGTGTGCATGAACAATATCCCCATAATAAAAGGTGATTGGCACCTCTAATTGTTTTGCTTTCATTTTGCATTTCAGCCCTGCAGTTTATCACACAATCCCTTCTTTTTTTCACCCTTTTCCTCTCCTTTCTTTTTTGGCGACTCAACAGTGTCTGGAAAAAGTTCTGTTTTTAATTTCAGATTCCCAGGACGGGAGCTATAAGTCTGACGTGAACAGCAAGCCCAGGAAGGAGAGGACGGCGTTCACCAAGGAACAGATCCGGGAACTGGAGTCAGAGTTTGCGCACCACAACTACCTGACGAGACTGAGGCGATACGAGATAGCAGTCAACCTCGACCTCACAGAAAGACAAGTACGTTGTGTGCAGAAAGACAAGTTGTTGTGTGGAAGCAATAACATCTATAAACATTTGCATATTAAAAAAAAAGTGAAAAGTGGTAAATAAAATAAAAAGTATCTTACCTGTTGGGTAACAAGTTAATTAGTCATAATATTGGCTTATCATCTAATGACAAAACATTATGCAGTTAATTTCTCCCTTTGATGATCAAATAAATCAGGAAATTTTCTGTAAACAAAATATCTGAAGGAATCACGGTTGGAGGACTGATTCTGTAATTACCCTAAGAACTCACAGACTCATGTATTCAAAGACTCACACGGAAATGTCAGCTAACAGCAGTTGTTAGGGATTCTATTAAAAACTGCACAGGCCTCAGGATGAAAACCCTGTATGTTTTGACATTACCAAACGCTTGTCATGCTAATGTTCTGAATCTAATCGCTTCCAAACCAAAACCACCGAGGCTTTTTGATATATCTGTGCTGAATGTGTGTGTGTGTGTGTGTGTGTGTGTGTGTGTGTGTGTGCGTGCGTGCGTGCGTGCGTGCGTGCGTGCGTGCGTGCGTGTTGCCAGCACTGCTGGTCTGTCTGTGTGTGTGCACGGACTGTCTCATGGCATGTGTCAGACACCAGATGTTTCTGTGATTCCCTTCAGACACTAATAGGAAGTACACTGACATTAAGGGACGGATTCCCGCACAGTATGCAGAAGGGAGAATCTCTATTGAAAGTGTTGTTTAGTCCAGTATGTAGGATTAAACTGGGGCCAGGATGAAAAGAAACAAACTTTTAATCAAAATATATATTTTTAATGTCTAATCTGCCTTGATCTAAAAAGTTGGTCTGCATAAATCTGTTGGTAGTGATGCGTTTAACCAAACCAACCTACACACTCACCACACCCATAAGTGCTTTTGGAAATCATAATCTGTTGTATAAATCCAATCAGAATTTCAAGGCCAGGCCCAGGCAGCCAAGCAACAACCCACTGAGGACTTAGGCCTTCCAGCTAGGAGCCCTGTCCTTCACAATCACTCCCACTCATATTGGCTGCCTCTCCTCTCTTCCTCTCTCCTCTCCTGTCCTCTCTTCTCCACACATTCCCAATGCAAGGCCTATAAATCTGGATGTGCGTTGTGTCTGTGCGTGTGTCTGTGTCTGTGTCTGTGTCTGTGTCTGTGTCTGTGTCTGTGTCTGTGTCTGTGTCTGTGTCTGTGTCCTGTGTGTGTGTGTGTGTGTGTGTGTGTGTGTGTGGTGTGTGTGTGTGTGTGGTGTTGTGTGTGTGCGTGTGTGCGTGGTGTGGTTGATCTTGGATGTTAAACCCACTCTAACATCCTCCTGCTATTATCTTACAGTGCAGCTTCTACCTCCCTGATCTTGCTATTAACTTCTATAAAGCTTTCTAGTAATGAGTGTACATTCTGGCCTCAGCCCAAGGGCATATACAGTGGCAGAGGTTTATACAACTTTGTGGACACCAATCCTCATCTCGTCTCGCCACTGAACCCTGCGAGTGTGTGTGTGTGTGTGTGTGTGTGTGTGTGTGTGTGTATATGTGTCTGTGTGTTGTGCAACAACTTAGGTAGAACTTACTGATTGCCAAATTAGAGTTGCACCCAAGGCTGGCAGAATATTTTGTACGGCTTCGTGGATATGTGTGTCTGTGTGGCATTTATGTTGTTGTGGTGTATGTAAAACAAAAACATACGAAGGACTAAGTTTTATGAGGCGGTCGATGCTAAACCTGTTTATTTGAAAATGAGCCACACATGCGTGTTTACCCTGTGAGTGGCAGGCCACAATGCCTAAATAAATCCAGGAGAGCTTTGGGCTCCTGTGAGAAAGCAGGTCGCTCAGGGAGGTGGATAAGAGAGGGGTGGGGATGAAGGAAGTATTGGAGTATAGGAGGGGGTTGGAGTTTGTGGGCATGGGGGAGGGCCAACAGGAGGGTTAGGGCTGTGAAGGGTCGTCAGTGGGGATGGGGAAGGGAGCTTCGCTCGTTCCGAGATCCGATCGGGCCGTTTTAGGCAGCAGCTTAATCATCACGAAGAAGAGACGCAAATACTGAAGGATCTGTGGAGTCAGGAACAGGATCCGAGGCAGGGCCCCCGCCAGTGTGCGGACGTGACCCATGCATCAGCACATACCTGGCCATGTCAAAATAAGACGCCCAACAGCCAACACTAACCACGACAGCCAACACCTAACCACAACAGCCAACACTAACCACGACAGCCAACACTAACCACGACAGCCAAGACAACACCACGACAGCAACACGAACCACGACAGCCAACACTAACCACGACAGCCAACACTAACCACGACAGCCAACACGAACCACGACAGCCAACACTAACCACGATAGCCAACATTAACCACGACAGCCAACACTAACCACGACAGCCAAACCACAACAGCCAACACTAACACGACAGCCAACACTAACCACGACAGCCAACACTAACCACAACAGCCAACACTAACCACGACAGCCAACACTAACCACGACAGCCAAGACAACCAGCGCAACAGAACCACGACAGCCAACCTAACCACGACAGCCAAGACTAACCACGACAGCCAACACGAACCACGACACGCCAACACTAACCACGACAGCCAACACGAACCACACGACAGCCAACACTACCACGACAGCCAACACTAACCACGACAGCCACACAAACCACGACAGCCAACACTAACCACGACAGCCAACACAACCACGATAGCAACCACAGAAGCCAACACGAACCACGACAGCCAACACTAACCACGACAGCCAACACGAACCACGACAGCAACACTAACGAGCCACACTAACCACGACAGCCAACACTAACCACAAACCCACTACCACGACACCAACACTAACCACGATAGCAACACTAACACGACAGCCAACACGAACCACGACAGCCAACAAACCACGACACCACACTAACCACGACAGCCAACACTAACCACGACAGCCAACACTACCACGACAGCCAACACTAACCACGACAGCCAACACTAACCACGAAGCCAACAATAACTGCCTCACTGTCAGTGAGTGCTACCTAAACCCTACCCAGGGTTCAGTGTCACCCTGTGCAACCTACATCGTACACAGTGGGTCAAAACGACTCAAAGTACCCCGTCGTCTACAATGGCGGAACCAAGACTCAAGTGGTGTGCGATGTAATGATCTAGTAGATAATGATTTAGCACTCGGCTGCCAGCTCTGGTAGCGATGTGTCTCTCAGGGTTTACATAAGATTTACCGTGTGAAGAGGGAGGTGGGGAGCTAGAGAGTGTGTGCGAGGGGGGTATGGTGTGTCGGTAGGAGTGTGTGTGTGTGTGTTAAAAGAGAGGTGGGGAGCTGGGTTGCACACTTGTGTTTGTGTGTGTGTGGGAGGGTGGGGGAGTGTGTGTGTGTGTGTGAAAAGAGAGGTGGGGAGCTGGGTTGCACACTTGTGTGGGTGTGTGTGTTTGTGTGTGTGTGTGTGTGTGTGTGTGTGTGGTGTGTGTGTGTGTGTGTGTGTGTTGTGTGTGTGTGTGTGTGTGTGTGTGTGGGTGTGTGTGTGTGTGTCGTGCCAGCGTGGCCGTGCGTGCGCACATGCTCTGCTCAGACAGAGGTCTGTTTCACTGAGGCTGTAAATCTCTGTCACACACACTGATAGAAAAGGGTTCACACCAACAGATTCAGGACATTGGGTTTCCTGACGCACAGGGGGACGCTAGGGTTTAACTGAGGGGGAACGGGAGGGAAGAGTTTTACTGATGGGCCTTCATACCAAGAACTCAGTCTCCAGAACGCCACGAACCAACAATGGCATCGAGTTACCTCAGAACCTCACACACAATATACACCCCATCTCCACTCGCTCACAACAATGCATGAACACTTTGTGTACTTCAAAGTTATTGAAATGTTCTTCATGTGGTTATTATTACACTAAATACATTTTCTAAAACCTTGGCTAATATTGCCCTTGTTACTGAGAAGGGCTATGATCCCCCAGCCCTCCTGAAAACAACCCAAGTGTCAAATTCCAGTCCTTGAGGGCCACAGCATCTGCAGGTTTTCATTCCTCCTAGGAGTGTCTAAATCAGACACCAAAGGAAAGAGACGAAATTAGCAGTCACTGTCGCCCTCCAGGTTTTGAGGTGGACCCCCCCCACGTCGTATAATTCCCACACTATTTCCCTGTAAACTAATTGTTCTCTTCTCCTCCAGGTAAAGGTGTGGTTCCAGAACAGAAGGATGAAGTGGAAACGTGTTAAAGGAGGTCAACAGGGGGCAGCGGCCCGAGAGAAAGAACTGGTCAACGTGAAGAAGGGAACTCTGTTACCCTCAGAGTACTCTGGTATGGTGGGAGGACTACACCACTCCACTGGTTCCCCTGGTAACGAGGACAGTCACGACAGTGACCAGAGCTCAGAGCACGCTCACTTATGACCCTGACCTGCCACATATGCCACGCAGAGGTCAAAGGTTAAGTTTGCGGCCATTTGAACAAACGTCTAAAAATGCAGTGAGTTGATGAGATCATGTTGCATTTACAGGTACAGCATTACATACAGTATGTTGAGATTAGACTCAGAACTCAGAAAGAACACCTAGGCTTACGTACTCAATATGCTCTTAGGAGTGGAATGAACACCTAGGCCTTTTCTCTCAGGAACCAGCAACAAACAGGTTTTCTGACTGAAGGTGTTTGTTGATTAGCAAAGGAGTGAAGGAAGAAAGAAGTCAAGGTAAGCAAGAAGAAGAAGGAATGGAAGGAGCATAGAATTAACAACTGGATGTGTGAAATAAAACAACAAATGATATGCTTGTGAGCAAATCCTCAAGCTCATAAGACTGTAAATTGGGAATAAAATTGTATATTATTGTGAACATTCCACACGTGCCTTGATAGAATGGCTTGGATTTTTGAACTGTCAAAGATAAAATTCTACTGTATTTACTCAGTTTGGAATACAAAAATCATGCAATTAGCTTTAAGTAAAAATGTGGAATTTAATTGAATAGTAGGCTATTACCGTGAGTTCTACTATGCTGATTTACTTACAACATATCTGAATGATGCATATTAGTAAACATCTCCATTGGTTTTACATTTTGCTTCCACTAAGAGTCTTAAAAGTTGAATTTTTTTGTGAAAAATGTATACTTTTATTACATATAAATCTGGGACATAATGGTTTCTTAAGTGAATAAAACGGATCAATCAATTTTTTTTTTGTCATTGTCCGGTTCTTGAACATTCTCACAATATTGCACAATTGGTATGTAAAAAAAACATGTTCATGTAATTTAAAACCATATGTAGACCTAGCGTTTCTTTGCCTTCTGTATGAGTGTGCATTCTAATTTGTGTTTTAGAGTGCCGATTTGGCCGTGGCAGAGCCGTAGCCTCTTACAGTACAGAACCAGCTGGTTTTAGCTGTGGCAGAGCCGTATCCTCCTACAGTACAGGACCACCTGGTTTAGGCTGAGGCAGAACCGTAGCCTCCTAAAGTACAGGACCAGCTGGTTTTGGCCGAGGCAGAACCGTAGCCTCCTAAAGTACAGGACCAGCTGGTTTAGGCTGAGGCAGAACCGTAGCCTCCTAAAGTACAGGACCAGCTGGTTTTGTCCGTGGCAGAGCCGTAGCCTCTTAAAGTACAGGACCAGCTGATTTTGGCCGAGGCAGAACCGTAGCCTCCTAAAGTACAGGACCAGCTGGTTTTGGCTGTGGCAGAGCCGTAGCCTCTTACAGTACAGGACCAGCTGGTTTTGGCCGAGGCAGAACCGTAGCCTCCTAAAGTACAGGACCAGCTGTTTTTGCCCGTGGCAGAGCCGTAGCCTCTTACAGTACAGGACCAGCTGGTTTTGGCCGTGGCAGAGCCGTAGCCTCTTACAGTACAGGACCAGCTGGTTTTGGCCGAGGCAGAACCGTAGCCTCCTAAAGTACAGGACCAGCTGGTTATACAATAACTGCAAGTTTGGATTTAACTGATTTGTGGCTTTACAGCTCCCTCAGAATCACAGACAAAGTGGATTTGTGTTCAGTTGTGGTCAGATTTCATCAGACTCCAGAACCCTGCTTTCTCTCTCTGTTTCTTTTATTAGCTGACTGTCTGATTTAGCTGTTTGTATATGACATCGCCTGATCAAAGTAGAACACATAGACGGTTCTCATCAGGAATGTCGGTCAGAGCTGTTGGAGAATAAATTAGAATGAGGAATGTATTCATGAGGATTTATAGTGAAGCTTAGCCAAATGTCCAGCTGGAGTGATCAGAGACCTGTCTAAAAAGTGTGATGGATTTGACCCTGCAGAGGCAACAATTACAAGACAAATGAATTCCTACATGAACGAATAAACAAATGTACACAAAGGACACGAACATAGACAACCCATGAACATAATCTAAAAGAAACTCACAATTAAAAAACAACATTTTTAAAGCATTCTTTGACAGAGTAGATCACACACTTAACATGTATTACATTTTGTATACCCATTGATATGACATGTAATCAAATGTAGACAGCTAACGTAATTGTGTCTAATTCCATTTCAATGATGCTCCACTGTTCTGCATTACAGTGTGAAGGGAAGGTACGGTAAAGGCGAAAGCCTGTTGTTGTGGAATACCTCTGCACCGTGTAACTTCTGATCTTGAATGAACCTTCTACCTTGATCCCTTCGGGAGCAGCTTCGTTCTGCAGGAAGGGTAATGTTGTCATTACAACCCTCCATGCCAAGAACAACACACGCCAACTAAAGTCTTTTCCACATTGAATCTGAGCATCTCCTTTGCTTTTCCAACTGAAAGGATTTAGTATTATTCTCAGTATAGCGTAGGTGTTGAAAGATGATGTACACTGTAGTACGATACCCAAAACTATAGTGAATATTGTGATTTCTGTTTCTCTCTGGTAGCAGAATATGTTTAAACACACCGCGATCCAGACTCTGAGTGCCAGAATCCTTGTCTTGAATCTAGAATCGCTTTCCAGCAACACAATGTAAGCAGATACTGAAATTTTGATGTTTACAAAGCGAGTTTGAACTTTTTTTTAGCTTTTTCTCAGTGACTGAATTGCTTTGAGAATAACATTGACCATGGATATGCCTGTGTTGAATTTCTCACCGTTTTTACAGACAGTTTGGGACATGTCCAAGACATGGTACATCTGGAATACATTAAAAAGGCCAACTGTGAAAAATCTACAACTACATGTTTATTTAAATAATTAGGCATAACTCACAAATCAGGTCACATCACATGCTTCATGGCTGGTTAGCATTCCAGGGTGTTTAAGGCCAACAGTGTATCTTCTTAACCTGGGTTTTATATCATAATGATCTGAACCGAACAGCACTCTGCCCAAAGAATGATCTAGGCATACTCAAGGCTCAAACTGACCCACACCATGAAGTTCTTCAGCATCACAAAATTCCTCAGACATTGGCAAATTGGCAAATTTCTGGTTATGTCACTGTTTAATACAATGATGATGGAATTTCTGTAATAACATAATAACACGGTTAAGTCTAATATCATAATGTAGTTATAGTTGTGACAGTGGAGAGAGCAGAATATGAGACACTAAGGGATTGAACTCGTGCTCAGGAAATTGTTCCGAATCACAAGATTATGGCCGGATGATATTGGATGACGAAATGCAGGAAACCACAAGTCCTCCAATAAACTGGCAGGGGACCATGAGTGACAGCTGTTTTAGCCATTTAGAGCCTTATTTATTGGCATAAGAGACACTTTTACAATAGCTGGTATGAAGAAATGGTTCTGGTCTGGGCCAGGAACTGAAGGTAAGGGTGCAGATAGTGACTTCACACCTGGAGCGATAAAGGACTCAGTCACGCATATTAATACTACAGCCAAACTAGATGCTATCATAAACAATACAGACATCACAGCAAAATATGTATGTATATTACAGTGCCCTCCTGAATTATTGACACCCTAGGTAAATATGAACAAAAAAGGTTGTGGAAAAAATCACATTATTGTTTATCAGCTTGATCTTACACTCAAAATATCATATAAATCTAACCATTAATTTTGTTTAAAGAAAAAAAAGTTTTTTCAAGAAAAAAAGTATTCAAAAACATGTGTCACAATTATTGACACCCCAAGAAATTCTTATGAACAAAATCTAATTTATGTATATTCTGATTAAGACGTTTTACCCCTTTTTCGTGATATCCAATTGGCAGTTACAGTCTTGTTCCATCGCTGCAACTCCCCTACGGACTCAGGACAGGCAAAGATCGAGAGACATGCGTCCTCCAAAACAAGACCCTGCCAAGCCGCACTGCTTCTTGACACACTGCTCGCTTAACGCGGAAGCCAGCTGCACCAATGTGTCGGAGGAAACACCGTCCGACCAAAGTCAGCTTGCAGGCGCCCAGCCCACCACAAGGAGTCACTAGAGCATGATGGGCCAAGGAAATCCCAGCCGGCCAAACCCTCCCCTAACCCAGGAGCGACGCTGGGACAATTGTGAGCCGCCTCATGGGTCTCCCGGTCACGGCCGGCTGTGACAGAGCCTGGGATCGAACCAGGGTCTGTAGTGACGGCCTTAGATTGCTGCGCCACTCGGGAGGCCCAAGATTTTAAAAAGTTAATCTGAGTCTTTGGGAACTCTTAAGTGATAATCCATGACTTTCTGTTTCACTAGGGTATACATGTGAGGTGATACACAGGCTAAACTCCATTAATCATCCATCAACATGGAAAGGCCAGAGAACACACAAATGAAATGCAACAAAATGTTGTTGACCTTCACAAATCAGGCAATGGCTATAAAAAGATAGCTACACGCCTGAAAATACCCATCTCCAATATTAGGGAAATCATTTTAAACAACTGGAGCTGTGATGAACCTTCCAAGAAGAGGACGCAAGTGTATTTTTCCCCCACGCACAGTGGCAAAAAAATCTCTAAGGATCACAATTGGAGAATTGCAGAATTTGGTTACATTTTGAGGTCACCAAGTCTCCAAAACTACAATTAAACCCCACCTCCATGCCAACAAGTTATTTGGAATGGTTGCCAGAAGAAAACCTGTGCTGTCACCAAACGACAAGCCTACACTCCTCGAGTTTGCTAAATGTCATTGAAACTTTGATTGGAACCAGATTCTATGGTCTGATGATACTAAAATAGAGCTTTTTTGGCAACAAACAATGGTGGGTTTGGCGTAAAAAGAGCCATGGTCATGCAGAAAGTTAAAATAACCTAATCCCCACTGTGAAGTATGGTGGTGGATCTGTGATGTTGTGAGGCTGTTTTACTTCCAAAGGCCCTGGGAACCTTGTTAGGATACATGGTATCATGGACTCCATCAAGGACTGTACTAGGAGATTTTAGGCCAAAACCCGTCTGCCTCTGCCAGGAGACTGAAACTGGGTCGTCGTTGGATCTTCCAGCAGGACAACAATCCAAAGCAAACCTCCAAATCCACATGAAAATGGTTCACTGACCATAGAATAAAGCTTTTGCAATGGCCATCCCAGTCCCCTGACCTAAACCAAATTGAAAACCTGTGGGTTGAGCTGAAGAGGAGAGTCCACAAGCGAGTACCAAGGATTTGGAGAGTTTCTGTATGGAGAAATGGTCTCAAATCCCTTCCTATGTGTTCTCCCACCTCATCAAACATTGTAGGAGACAACTCAGAGCTGTTATATTGGCAGAGTAAGGGAAGCCCCCCATGAAATGCACAATAATGAATGGCAACATATTGGCATTGGGCGAACCATATACACAATCGCAAATACCACTCAAATGGACGGCAGTCAAAACCATCAAAACCGGAACATTACAAATGTCAAGTGTAATAAACCAAAAATCCCATATGGGGTGAGCGCGCTCCACCTTAGATTTTCATATGGGAAATGGTCACAAAGTCAGGTCAATTATACAAATCTAGTAAGTGTATGGACATACATTTATCTTATTTTATTGAGTTTGTCCATAAGGCCTATGTTTTGTCCATTTGCCATACATGATCATAGGAAGTCGGCTTCTGAACCCAAAAAGTCAGTGAACCATGTCCAAATGGCATAAGAATTGTCCAAATAAAATATATAAGTATTTAAAGTATCAAATCAGGATGTTATGTCCATTTGCCATATATGATCATAGGAAGTCGGCTTCCGAACCAAAAAGTCAGTGAACCATGTCCAAATGGCATAAGAAATGTCCAAGTGGCATATCTACTGACCAAATTATATATATCACTATGTTAAGCCCTGAATCAACCTAGAAGGTCTATTTGTCATGTCTGATCATTGGAAGTTATAGGAAGTAAGAATTTCTCATTGATGTTGATTCAGCATGCCCATTTCGTAATGGGAAGTCCTTATGGATATACATTGGCAATGGACACCATCAACTTGCAGAAGAGCATGTTCACACTGACAATATAGCATATGTGTAATGGACACTGTCCAATCACTTGTTGGTGTTGATTTCAGCCTGTCCATTTGGTGATGGAAAATCCCTCATTAAATACATTTCAAATGGACAAATGTAAACTGTCCATTTGCAATGTCTTACAATGGGCATTTACCATCACGAATTGGACATGCTCTAATATACTGAAGAAATGCCCAATTGACTGGCTCGTTGAACTCAGGATGGCAGAGCAGTGAAGGTTGTTAGTCTCTCCATTGCTCGTTGGTGTTGATTTCAGCCTGTCCATTTCGTGATGGTAAATCCCTCATTAAATACATTGGAAATGTACACTGTCCATTTGCAATATAAAATGTACAATATATTATACTGCCATCAAGTCAGCCATCAGTCAATAAGATATCATACTGACAACAAACTTATACATACTGACACCATACTCACGTTGTCCAACTCTTTCAGAAGTCAACTCTCACATATTTCAGAGCCAGACCACAATTCATAACGCCTTCTATTAAAGCCATAAAAAAAACTTCAAAATCATTGTTACATTCGAGCTGCGGGTCCAGTTCTGACATTATGTTTAGGCCTAGCTGAGGCGACCCCGAATCCCGAGTTTCGGGTCAATAGGTCATTCGGAGCCCGAGCAGCAACCTTAATTAGTGCTGAAAATTAACTTATTCAGGGGTTGCTACGGGGTCCCTGGACAAGCTATCGGCCAGAAACGTGTCAGGTCAGTCTCTATGGGCTGAGGCGGTTTCAATGCATCTAGTCTTGTGATTCTGGAACTTTTCTAAATGTTGTCATTTTCGCGAAGTTAAAAATGAATTGAAGTTATTGCAAAAGGCCTAGGCGGTTTCTTGGCCTGAGAACATTCTAGATCCACATAACTCACCGTGCACTACCGACTTAAGCTCTAGAACAAGTTTATAACGTTTCAGAGCTCTAGGTCTGACGGTTCTTTGATGGTGCGAACGCCGGTAACTATTGCAGGCTCTGTGTGTCTTTAAGCCCCACACTGTGTCACTCCATCCAGGCTGTGTGTGTGTGTGTGTGTGTGTTTCTGTGTTTTTTCTTGGACATCTGGTGGGAGAAATGACTGATTTACAGTTCATGAGGGTTGCCTAATCACACATACGAAATTTGAGAAAGATGTGACCTTTTTAACCCTTCGAAACAGCCCCTGTGACACCAATTTAAGGCACTTCCGGTTGTCACAGGAAGCTGAAAGTAAACACATATCTTCAGTGGGGCAGGCTTTTACAGAATCCTGAGTCTATAGTCTTTACGTTAAGAACTGACTGATTTACAGAGGGTTGAATGCAGTGTTTTTCACTAACTGTAGGTTGTGAAATCAAAACCACTTTTAGGGTTAATTTAACCCCTTCCGGTTGCTCCAGGAAGCTTAGAATCAACACAGGTAATCCTAATAGTGGCGTGAAGTATTGTAATGGAAGACAGTTTGATATGGCAATCATAACCCACATAGGCATCAGGTTGAAGTTAGAACAGCAGGCAATGTATTCCTATAGGAAGAGATGTCAATGTAAACTGTTAGAAGAAAACACCCTGTTTTCACCGTTAAGGGTTAATTCCACAACTGAACACAAATCCACATTGTCTGTGATTCTGAGGGAGCTGGAAAGCCACAAATCAGTTAAATCCAAACTTGCAGTTATTGAATAACCAGCTGGTCCTGTACTGTAAGAGGCTACGGCTCTGCCTCGGCCAAAATCAGCTGGTCCTGTACTTTAGGAGGCTACGGTTCGGCCTCGGCCAAAATCAGCTGGTCCTGTACTTTAGGAGGCTACGGTTCTGCCTCGGCCAAAACCAGCTGGTCCTGTACTGTCAATATCTTTCCACAAAAATGTCAGAGACAGAATTAGCTCTTCACATATGTGGCTCTTTATATGCCCCCCAACCATAATCTTGAAATATTAAATTCAGACTACACATGGATACATAGCACTACCTAGTAGGAATTTGTAAGCCTTCCAAAAAGGGCAAAAAAAAAACAGATAAAAACCAGGTTTTCTAATATGTACCAGTTCATGAGGGTTGCCTAATCACACATTTGAAATTTTAGAAAGATGTGCCCTTTTTATGGTTAGAACGCGGGTAACTATTATAGGCTCTGTGTGTCTGTAAGCCCCACACTGTGTCACTCCACATTGACTGTGTGTGTGTGTGTGAGTACAGAAAATCACAGAAATTACGTAGAGCTCTGAAACCCGCCTTAACAGATTCGCCTTAACATGCCGCAACTGGATCTATATTAACCATCATCAAATGGACGTTGTACGATTTTCCGTGAAATACGATAAATAAATGGCTGGTTCTATTTTTCCTTACACCGTAGGTTTATGTACTTTGACATGAACCGGTCAAATTAGCGCTGTATTACCGTTTTTGACCTTTAATCCCAGAAAATGAGCATTAAAACCTCTTATGGCTCAAAAATCAGCAGTGAGTATCAGCAGTGGAAAGAGGTGGCCATTTCAAACGGCCTCGTACTCAATTCTTGCTCGTACAATATGCATATTATTATTACCTTTGGATAGAAAACACCTTCTAGTTTCTAAAACAGGTTTAATTATTTCTCTAAGTGAAACATAACTCTTTTTACAGCCCATTTTCTGTAAAAAGTGACATTTCCAAGAAGCTATGTCTCTCTTCAAGATACTCTCTATAAAAGGCCTTGGCACTTAGGACTGTAGAAACACGTCACACATCTTCCCCTGGTTGTCATGCGGAAGTGAGAGAAAAAATGACTTGATTATCTCTGTCAGGGACTGAAAAGAACATCTTTGAGTGAGAAGTGCGCACTTAATTTTTTTTTCTGGGCGCGAAGTAGGAACTGGACTGCGCTCCTGGAAAACACTCGTTATAGGTGAATATGACCTCCAGCTTCGATTTTCTTTGATACATGTCACAATATCATCCTAAAGTATGTTTTTTCAATATACTTTAATTATATTATTGAAATTTATTCTGGACTTTAGACGTGATGCGACGCAAGAATTTTGTCAAGACGGAGAGGTTAGCACGGCATGGCCAGTGTGCCATGCTAATTCAAGAGGGACATCGTTCGTTCTAGGTCCAAATGAACACGGTTCTGAACAAAGGACCCTTTGGAGAACATTCTGATGGGGAAAATCAAACAAAGATAAGACCCAATTTTGGGAGCTTTTTCATTCATATCTTATGTGTCGAACTGTCTATCGCTAGCGTTTGACAGAAAATCATGTCTGTGTAGCGCTATGTAGTATAAGCTACATATAACGACTTATATTGTTTTCGCTGTTAAAACACTATTCAGATAATCGGAAATATTGTCTGTATCACAAGATCGTTCTGCTTTTCATTAGCTATCCACCATATATTTTTCTGAAGATCTTTTTCTGATGTAAATAGGATGTTGACGTCTTGGTGTCTGTTTTCTCTGCTACTTTGCCGGTGCGATTCTGAATGAGCTATGATGGTGCTAAATGATGTAGCAGTAATAAAAACTGATTTATAGCTAAAATATTCAACTTTTGCGAACAAAAATAAGATTAATTTGTGTAACATGTTATAGGACTTGCTGATCTGAGGTAGTTTTTTCTAGGTTATTTTAGTTGGTTCTAGGTTATAGATTGTTCTAGGTTAGTTTGGTTAGCTTTGGCATGCTAATCATCTACCGTTGCTGTGAAAAATTTCTGTCTGTCTTTTGTAAGTTTGTGGTGACTAACATAAACTTATATGTGGTTGTTTCTCGCTTGTAAAATCATTACTCAGAAATCTGGTCAAATATTGTCTAGTAATCACAAAGATCTTTTCAGCTTCTCATTTGGCTATCCACCATATCTTTCTCTGATAAATGTTTTCTGAGTTGCTTGTAATAAGGAGTTGACGTTGTGTGTACTGTTATTTTCCTGGCTACTCCACCGTGCGATTTCTTACTGTAGCTATGATGTAGCAGTAATGTAAAACTGATTTATAGCTAAAATATGCATTTTTTTTGAACAAAAGCATAGATTTAATTGTGTAACATTTATAGGACTGTCATCTGAGTGTTTTTTTCTAGTATTTAGGTTGGTTTTAGCGTTAGTTATGTTGGCCTGTGCATGCTATTCACTCCTACTTGTCGCTGTTGAAAAATGTCTGTCCGTCTTTTTATCTTGTGAGCTAAACATAAATATAGTGGTGTTTCTCTGTAAAAACATTTAAAAAAATCGGACCATGTTGGCTGGATTTGACAAATGTCTCATCTTCAAATGCAGTGTATTGACTTGTTAGATGTGTGAAACGTAAATATTATTACCAAAAAATAGATGTTTGAATTTCGCGCCCTGCACTTGAGTGGCTGTTGTCATATTACGCCCGCAGTGCCGCCTTGCAGCCTGAAGAAGGTAACTCAAAAGCCTGAGCTTCGACACCAGTCTTGTTTTGGGATAAAGTTACATTTCGGCAAACACTGTGCTCACCAAGTTTCTCTCTAAATTCGTTCCATTACGAAACGGCAGTGCCATTTTGCTGATGTTTTGTTACATTTGCAATATACAAGCCAGCCCATCTTGAGGTAATTTTTCTGTACAGCAGAAACATGTCAAAAAATTATAATTTATGCCGTAGGAAAACCAACATGTTGAGAGACTTTATTTATGATCATCGCCGGAAGGACCAGCCCGAGGACAACCTGAGGCCTGTCGGCCTATTTATAACACGCCGACGTCTAGTAAGACCTACACTTGCAATGGAGATACTCATTCCAATCATATGGGAAATGCCCACTCGCAGTCCCTTAGTAGGAGAGGTGCACATAAGTCCTTAAGCATTTCTGTTTCTTAACTTTTATTAAGCAAAAATGTCTAAAAACCTTTTTGGCTTTGCCATTATGGCGTATTATGTGATAGATTGAGCGAAAATAATGTCATTTAATCCATTTTAGAATAAGCTGTAACTAAACAATAATGTTGAAAAAAGGCAAGGGTCTGAACGGCTGTCGTCGGTGGAAGAAGTGAGGACCAAGAGTGCAGCGTGGTAAGTCTTCATGATGTTAATAATCATCAAAACAGAACACTGAATAACAAAATAAAAAGAAACAACCGAAAACATTCTCTCTGTGCAGACACACAAAGACTGAAAATAACCACCCACAAAACTCAACAGAAAACAGGTACCTAAATATGGTTCCCAATCAGGACAACGATTGCAGCTGCCTCTGATTTGAGAACCATATCAGGCCAAACACAGAAATAAAAATCATAGAAAAACTAACATAGACAACCCACCCAACTCACGCCCTGACCATACTAAAAACATAAGACAAAACAAAGGAAACTAAGGGTCAGAACGTGCGAGTGACCCCCCCCCCCCCCCCCCCCCCAAGTGCGGACCTGCCGGCCGCAAAATCTGAAACCATAGGGAGAGGGTCTGGTGGGCATCTGTCCGCGGTGGCGGCTCTGGCGCTGGACGTGGACCCCAACTCCACCATAGTCTTATCCGCTTCTGTGGCCTCCTAGAACGGCGACCCTCCGCGCGACCTTGGCCTGGGAACCCTAATAAATGGGCCCACGGACGAGGACGCCTCTGGACGAAGGACACCTCTGACATGAGGGGCAACTCCGGACTGAGGCAGCTCCGACTGAGAGGCAGCTCAGGACTGAGGTAGCTTCATGACTGAGGGGTAGCTCCGGACTGAAAGCAGCTCCGACAGAAGGACAGCTCCGGACTGAAGGGCAGCTCAGGACTAGAGGTAGCTCAGAGACTGAGGGGTACTCAGGACTAAAGCAAACTCCGACTGAAAGGGCAGCTCCCCGGACTGAAGAGCAGCTCCAGACTGGCAGCGGCTCTGCGCGTCCTGACTGCGGGCGGCTCTGGCAGCTCCTGACGACGGGCGGCTCTGGCAACTCCTGACTAGCGGGCGGCTTCTGGCAGCTCCTGACTGGCGGCGGCTCTGGCAGCTCTGATTGGCGGGCAGCTCTGGCAGCTCCTGACTGGCGGGCGGCTCTGGTGGCTCCTGACAGACGGGCAGCTCTGACGGCTAGACAGACGGGCA